>NC_053024.1:704423086-704723086 GCF_003073215.2 Triticum urartu | reverse complement strand
GCACAGCATCTCCATCATCATTATCAGTACATCCTACGCAGGTGAGTTAGGATGCACTTTATCCTAGGAAGGTATCTATCCTTCAAACCAGAGGAGTGCTTCAAACTAACAACAGTACATAATATCCAACAAAAGAGGGTCGTGCTACAGCAGCAGAATACATGGCTCAGTCTAGATATCAGTATGAATCAAGTTGTGCATATTTGCTGTTGGCATGAACCACATCGCCGCATGTCGGGTTTGCAAAAGCCATCCATCACATGGAAGCTTGATGTCTTTCACACACTGAAGATTATCTGGCAACAAGCTGTGTCGACGAATCTCTGGATATGGTGATTTATGAAACCCATGGTATGATGTGTACAACACATCCCCCCCTCGCGAATGGAAGTTGCATAGCACAGTAATCATCGCCGGTGATATGATCGATGATTGGTTGGATGATCGGATAATTGAGCCCGAGGAACAAGGAGTGGTTGTCGAGGCTGTAAACCCGCCTCCAGTTGAATACGCCTGGCCCAACGGAGCTGGGATCTTTCTCGAACACGAAGCAGCCATAGCCATCAATGTCACGAACGCCCCACGCATTGTACTGCATGTGGTTTGATGTAATGGTTTGGTCAATTTGGTACGTGCGAATGAGCATCAAATGACCGCCGTTAGCTGAACAAGCGATAAACCACCACCCATCGACTGGTATGATTCCAGGTCCTGGAATCATGAAGGCCAGCGCATTTGCGTCTACTGCAACAATTCAAATTGGAGACCAAAAGGACAAAAATAAACAATCATGTTCAGAGTATGTGTGGAATTAAGATTATTATAACAGTGACACATATCATAGACATAGAATTGCAATGCCGTGGTCATAATCATACCCCCAAGTTAAAAAAATAAGCCAATGGCTTTCATATTCTAGCAATATGTCATGGTTCAAACATCATGTAACAATGAGAGGAAAACAGCTATGACAGCGCCTACTCATATTCTACCATAGCACTTACTACTATTGTTCTCATATCAACTCTAAGCAATAACATGCGTTGTTATAAAAATCTTGTAAACAAGAGTAACATATAGCAATCATGATGTTATGCTCATAATATGTAATCTAACAATCATTAGATGCCAATTGTTCTCATATCAACTCTAACAATAACATGTGTGGTCATAAAAATCTAGGAAATGAGAGGAACATATAGCAATGATGTGGTTATAGACATGCTATGCATTCTAAATTTGTAACAAATGAACAGGCAGTCGTATTCATAAGGTAAAGATGAGATGAGATAGAACAATTACACGACGATAGATTCCACCAATGTAGGTAGCCAATCTGTGTGTCGACCGCGTAAATGATGCCATCGTGCACTATAGCATCAGACAGAAATGTTTCCTCGACAGGATTGATGATGAGCCATAACCATGTATGGCGACCGGATTCCAGATAGACTAATCCCTTGTTGAACAAGGCAATGAGCTTGTAATCCATGTAGTCTTCTAATGGTGTGGGCACTTCGCAGATTACAACTTTCTGCAAACAGAGGTCGAGCCAAAAGCTTGACGCGTCTCGTGCGTAGTAGGCAGGAGTCTCCGGCGGGGCGTGAGACTCGATGGCGGCGGTATCCAACGATGGAAGGGTGATCTCTCGCTGGGTGTAGATATCCACGAGACGCCACGGACTATCAGTGTGGTGGATGAGGACGATCCAGTTGGCCTTCATGCCCGCCTAGTAGTGGTCGCGCATGAAGGACGGGTGGACGGGTAGTGGTAGCATGTCGAGGGGCACCACGACAACCTCCGTAGGATCGTCAATTCGGTGTCTGGGCCACCTGCGAGGATCGAGCATCAGCAAGCAGGGTGTCTTGAAAAGAGTCGGCCGGTTGCAGATGAGTAGACGGTACAAAGACACCGAGCATGCGGCCAGACGGACGGTGTTGAGTAGGTCCATACGACTACAGATCTGCTCCAAGAGAACATCTGGGAGGGAATTACAATCGCAGCTCTGCGTGTCAGTCGGTTCTGCCATTGGGGTTTTCGGTGCCTGCGAGCCAGCGGGGAAGTGGATTTGGGCGGGCGAGCAAAGAAGTTTCTCCTCGTGTGGCCGAGCAGTGAGCGGGGGATATGGTACGCGTGAGCTACCAAGGAAGATGGCGCGGGCGGGCGAGCAGTGAGCGGAGGTAAATGGTGTGCGGACGACGATGGGGAAGAGAGGAGGAAGAAGAAGAGAGGAGGAAGAAGAGTGGAAGACGGGGAAGAAAGTGCATTCAATCTCAATTCTACTACTCCCTCCGTCTAGGTGTGTAAGTCACCTTACGAAAACCAAATAATCCCAAAACACTTAGGCACCGTACATTAACTCCCTTCTTGTTTTTTGTTTTGTGGCATATCAACCAATAAGATATGTGGGTTGTGCATGCTTGCAATGACTTGAGACTACCAAACATAACCGACTGATTTAGTAACACCAACACGCTAGTTCAGCTTATTAATTACGTGTCCCATCTACTGCAGTGTGTATTGTCACTTCACTGCGAAGACTAGTTGAATAGTTCTCTCTGACCGAGATGGGGAATAAATGGATCGCGAGGACTTCCTTTCTACAGTATCCCTATGCCTCTACGCTCACTTCACTCATTTTGCTCCGTACCTAGTCACTTGTTGAAATCTATAGCCAAATGGACATGTCAATGGGAGGGAGTAAGCCCCATGCATGCATGCATGCATGCATGCAACATGCAACACTCACACATACACATGGACGCACGCAACACTCACGCACCCATGCGGCACACAACACACGACGCAACACACACGCTCACGCTCAAGTGCTCAACCTACTCCCTACATCCGTGAAAGACTGTACATTTAGAGATTTACACATTGACCAGGGCATAATTAACGCCCAAAAGTAGCAGACTTATGTGTGCATGCGACCATTGAGATAAGAAGATTAAATGAAGGCCGTTGCATGCTGTAATTAAGGATAGAAATGTAGCCTATACCTACATCACAAGTTGGTGCATTAGTCAATCAATATCGATTTAGATTAAAGGCTAAACACATTGGAAGTGTAGATGTACCACATCATGTAGTACACTCTTTGTTGGAAGACTGAGGGAGGACACGTGCATGCACTCACATACACAGCCAGGGCGGTTCGCGCGCAAGGTTGGACTCGTGTCGCGCCTACGTAAAGTTTTGTTTAACTGATTTCTTTGCTCTGCCAACTAAGAGGTGGGACCCAGAAACCAGGTGACAATTTAACCAGTCAACAAAATGCCACGTCAACTATGTGGCCGGTCAGTAGGGTGCAATACGGTGCTCTACGATGAGTTAGTGATCGCATAATCGCCGCAAAACTATATATAGTGACCGTAAAGAGCGTACTGTTACATACGTTGACCGCCAGTGTATTTTTCTCGTTTCAATTAAGCCATATTAATCGGAAAGGACGCAGTATGGACTACTACTAGTACTAGTACTGCTTTGATGTGTCCCGTCAACTCGCCGAACGAGGAGAAGCTTGCTTACTACGCCTCTCCCTCGCCCACGCGCGCGGTGGTTCGCAGGACGAGGAGAGGGTTTTGACTACAGCGCCCTCTCCCTCTCCCTCTCCCTCTCCCTCGCCCTCGCCCTCGCGGTGGACGTGCAGCAGTTCAATCGGTGTCAGATTGCCAGAAGCATATTGTAATGTAGTATCATCATTGTTGGACCTTCCGAAGAGGCGAAGAGCCAAGTGCAAGGTTCACACGAGTACGAACTGTTGAACCTCCCAAAGAGGCAAAGAGCCAAGCGCAAGGTTTTATAGGAGTTGTCGTCCTAGTAGGAGTGTACTAGTACAACTATAGCAAACGATGCTATCGTATGATGCCGCCACGTCACGTATATCCAAAGTTGTGCCACCTTTTTTTTCTCAAAGAGCGTGTTGGAGCCCGTGCAACAACCACACAAGTTGCACGTACACATAACACATTTACTAGTAATAAATTCTAAAGGACAAATGCCAGTATGCCACACAAGTTCATCTCCAACTCATGTGATAAATTTGTGCACGACTAGTCTACGTATATTCACAGCGCTACCGTTCACAATTACCGTACTCCACTTACACGTTATAGATGGGCTACATGTCCTCCTCCAGGTTCCAGTCCCAGGTGTTCTTCATGGATGGCACGATCCGTAGCGGTGGGCAACGGGAATCATTGTCGCGGCTTTCTAGTCCGGTTCCACACGATGGAGACTCATCCAAGCTGAACCGGCATAAATCAGGGATAGCGTGTCCCAGCATGTCGTTCATCCGGCGGTGCGCACTGAAGACACAACCATGCTTCATGAACAGCAGGCCTTCCATGTCGTGCACGGAAGGTGGCATCTGCTTCACAATGGGGTAGTTGTCCCCGATGAAAAGCGAGTACTCTACAAGAGTGTTCCTCGGCACCCACGTAGCATCACGGGGGTCGAACTCGGCGCCGTTCATCTGGTACACGCGGCATCCCAAATCTGGACACATGGTGGCGTACATAGTCAAGGTCCATGCATAATAATGTTGTGCTCAAATGTGGCGGTTAGTAATACTGTGCAGCAAATAGTACTACTCCGGTATAGAGGAAGTAAAATAACCGGCTTATTATATATAGCCACTCTTGGCTATATGGATGAGATAGTAAGACATGGAAAAACAAAAATGGTGGCAGCTAGTGGGTTCAAGTCTTCAAGGGCCTAGCTAGCTATACGCGTCCTCCAAGGTAAAAAGTACTCCTACTAGTAGTACTACAAAGTATACTACTAGTACAACAATGAAAGAGAAGGCGAGAGGGTTAAAAAATGGAATACCTGGGTAGATGGTGACGGTCCAATCATGGTAGATTATGTGACCATGTTGCACATCAGTGGTACCATGGGTAACGACTGCTAAGATAGTTGATCCCAATATGCCAAAGTCAGCTACAAGGTTCCAGGTTAGACCGAATCGCGGATGCAAATGCACATCCAGGATCGGCGATCTTATTTTGATCGAGGGATGACTGGTCCCTGCAAAATAATGGAGTACCATTAGGGATGCAAATGATGGTTTGTGCATTCCGTTTGTAATCTCCCGTACCGTAGGATGTCAACCAGATGAAACAAGTCCCCTGGCTTGTCACCGCGAAGATGCGGCCTAGATGGCGCACGGCGTCTTCGAACGTGTAGGGGTACAAATCTGTGGCCGCCAACAGGCGCCAGCCTCTGCCGTTACTGCCTCCTGCATTGATGGCAATCCTTATGTCGAACACCGCGATGAGATAGTAATCGCCGTAGCCGTGTTGCTTTGTCGGCGGGTCCGCAATTGCTATCTTCTTCAATCTCATGTAGGCATCATCATACGTATTCTTGCCCAGCCAGTCCGGAAGGCCGATCCCAATGGTGGAGAAGGGATCTACCGGAACGGCCGCACTGCTGTGGATGTTGTGCAAAATGATGGTGGTATCTAGCCGGAGGTATGCAAGCCAATCTTCGTTGGCACCGACCCAGACCTATATATAAGATGGTAGGCAGCGGAGAAATTACGGGATGGAAATGGAATAACTATGTACTACATGATCAAACTCCATTACTGACCTGCTCATCGGACAAAATCCAACTACCTCTCAACGTCGGCAACTCTAGCGGAGTCAACGTGCAACCATGGCCAGGGAGCGGTGGACTGTTCAAAGGATTGTCCCATAGAAGAACCTTCTCCTCAAGGACGCATGGAAGACCAACAAGCATGGCCTCTTTAAGCAGCGTCTTGAAAAAGTTGGTGCAGGAAGCACCGAGTCTTGCGGCGGTGAGGACGTCAGAGCGGCGTGCGATTTCTCCCACAGGATCGTCGTCCAAGGTCTCCCAGCCCCGACAAGGAGGAGAACCGCCTGGCGAATCCATGGGAGCAGCGACGAACTGCCTTCTCTTCGGGGGAAGGGGAACTGGCGAGGAGGAGTTAAGAGCATAGTAACCGCAGGGCCTCGTCCCTTCCAACTGTAGATCGTTCCTCAGCGAAGGGGTGAGGCTATTATTTACTACTAGTACTCCCTCCGATTCTTTTTACTCTACGCATAAGAGCAGACCCGGACACCAAGGCAGGGGCTTGCTGCATGCTTTCTGGACAGAAATACCCCTGGCGCATGGATGGGAGGATTTAGCAGCTATAAATGCCCCATGCAGCCCATTGGTTGTCTGCCCGCGTTCTCCTCTCTCTGCATGCTGCATGGATGTCTCCCTCTCTCTCACTTGACTGCATGCAGTGGCGCTGGCCTATGAGAAGCTCGCGTGGAGATAGCAATCTTCTCTCCAGAAGTGATTTTTTTGAAAGAAAGGGATTATGGAACGTTATGGGATTACATTATACTGTAAATAATAGCACTAGTAAGAAATTTTTGGCACTAGGTAGTAGTTTTTGGCGTGGATTAAGAAATTTTGGGTATGTTTTTGCCATTTTTTGTACACGCCAACTAGTGTCAAAAAACGTCTTACATTATGTGATGGAGGAGTACATACTCGTACTGTAGCAGTACTAGAACTACTTTTCTCAACTAGTAGTGCGATGTACTGTACTTCTAGTCTAGTCTAGTATAGTGCACCAGTTTTGAACTCTTGAATCTCAGGGCCAAGGAGCTACAGTTGGAAGTGGAGGGTACTACTGTTCTCTAGAACCATCGTTGTACTATCAATGCAGGGGAAGTACACCTGCGTAGTGGCCTAGTGGGTACTCTCGGTGCTCTATTCAGCCGCTCCTCTCACGTAGCTGGCCTACTCAGCCGCTCCTCTCACGCACACACTAGCAGCCTGTTTATCAGCGACGGTTACTGCGGGGGCAGAACATTTGAGTTATTTGATACAGCGAGACTAGGCTTTTCGCTTCCATTTGTGGAGGTGTAATAGATCTCGTCGAACTTTGTTAGTAGTTCCTTCTTTATGAATGAGATGAAGCAAAGCTTTTGCCTCCGTTTAAAAAAAACACGGCAAGAGGAATTTCTTTTATAGTAGAGCCGATAATGGAGTGAAGTCCATGCATGCAACGCCACAAGCTACAGAGTAGTAGTAGAGCACTTTACGTACAGAGCCATATTGCACAGTTCCCAAGGCCCCGCCAGGCTTTTCCGGCTCCTCGGGCTTAATTGGGAGGCGCTAGTTTAAATATGCTACTAGCTGGAAGCTGCAAGCAAGGTGCGGCTAGGGCGAGCACGCGAGCCATTGGATGCTAGGAAGGAAAACCCGTTCACGTGGCTAGGCTGTCCAGTGCACCCAGATTGTGGGGCCGCACGTCCATTTGACTTCAAAACTCAAACTACCCGTGTAAAATATTGGCTCGCAGCGAAGTGTAGTAGTACTATTTTTTTTAAAAAGGCCGTCGTGCGTTCGGCCGGGATCGAACCCACAAAACGAGGTATACACTCCCACGACCACTAGTAGTACTCGTTGGAGTACAACGCAACCTAGAATCGCCTTTTGTCGCTAGTAGTACGTACATTATTCCTTACAAGAAACCCCTAAGAGCATGGTTAATAGTATAGCCAGCTGCTGGCTATAAGTCAGTGCCATGTCATCTACAGCCCATCTTATAGCCAACATGTAGTAGTAGTTTATTTCTTATAGCCCGCTGACTCATCTCTATTGTACTTGCTCTAATAATGCAAGAAACCACTAAAATGCCAAGAAACTACTACCACTTGCATACGTGGCAGACTTAAGATAAGACTGCCTTATCAACCATTGTACATGCTTTTACCAACAAAAATCCTCGAGTGACCTCCTACCTCTGGCCCGTCCACCTAGTCATCCTCGGCCATGGGACGCAGCTACCGCCGGTGGCAGAAGGCGAGGTCAAAACCGCCGGCGGTGCAGAGCCCATGTTGCGGCAGCCCGGATGCCAGCTCCGTCCGGCGCTCGCGGCCACTAGCTAGCCAAGATAGCTCCGTCCAGCTGCTTGTCTGCAAGGTTTGCTACCTAAACTGGCAAGGCAGCGCGGCGGCTTGCTCGCGCGCGCCGCGCTAAGGCCAGCCATCTGACACGAGCGAAGGCCAGCGCGGCGGCTTGCTCGCTCGTGAGTCACGCCCGGGCCAGCCTGCCAACCCATGCGGAGGCCAGCGCGGCGTCCGGCCCGTCCGGCGGAGCGGCGGCCAACTCGCTCATCACCGGCGCCACCGACGAACACGCATCAGTACTGTTTGAAGTAATGTTCAGGAAAAATAATGATTTGAGGGGGAATAACAGGATAGAAGGTCAGATGTGGGTCCCTCGTGTCAACGATCAAACAAAATGTGTTGGTTTAAGCTGCCCCGTCAGCACGGACATGTGGGCCAACCCTGTCATAAATGGGTTTAAACGAACCTAATCGGTAGGAGTACTAGGTAGTGTTTGGCGTGGATTAAGAAATTTTGGGTATGTTTTTGCTATTTTTTGTACAATAGATTCCTCCTAGGGCTGGTTGAAAGTGGTAGTTTTTTGTTAAATACTCTACATATTGTAAGTAGGAGTGAAACTTAAGCTTTGGAAGCCAATAATCAAGGCTAGTTACATAGTGCATATGTGTACATGATTGAAAGTAAATATCAACCATGAGTGACTAATATCTTGATGGAAAACTCGAAACTATGGAATACTAGGAAAAGAAATGCATGGTTGGAAATACTAGCAATGTTCATGTCTGTTGCAACGAATCATAATTAGAATAATACTTATTCACAAACTTGGTACAAAACACTCTAATTTTGATATACATATGTCACTAGAGATATATTATGTTTCAATTAGAATATATTCCTTGGGTTGTTTTGGTGAGGTCAGGGAGGGATGTGGTTGGTTTTAAGATACTAATTATGGGTTTTTCTACAAATTGGTAGACAAGTGGGATGTTGGTGAGAAAATGCAACAACTTACCTCGCAATCGTTAGATGTAGATCTAATGGTCAGAAACGACGAATGGCAGACACACTAGCATCACCAACTTAGTCTTCTGTAGGAGTACTAGCAAGATCCGTGCATTGCACGGAACATCAAGATGCATTTTTTTATAAAAAAATTTGTTGTGATTGACCCTTGCGGGAGTAATCCCATGTGTAAAAACTAATGATATCTTGAGAAATATGAGATAAGGTGAAGAGGAGTGGGGTGTGGTGGTGGTTGGTGGTCGAACTGAGCGGAGGCATGGGGATTGATGACGCCGGCAGCGGCCACCAGGCCAGTTTGTTCGAGAGGCTTCCTTTCTTAATTGCTCAACAATGAGGTTTCTTGGAGATAAGGATGAACGAGGGAAGGCCTTGTCTGCAAATGTGGAGAGGGGTGCGGGTATCTTTTAGTTTAATTTCCATCCGTCAGATATAGATCGGACGGTCTATATTGCAAGATGGCACACGTACCATCATCACCAACTCAGTTTTTTATAAGAGAAGAAATATAAGTATGGAGATACAAACGTATTATCGATACTTGCTTCCGTAAACTAGCATCTACATTCTATTCAATGCCTCGGCATGTGGGCCCTTAGCACAATGACTTCTCGACTGTGTAAAACTAAGATTTGCCCGTCGCCGACAAGGAGGGGGTGACGGCGGCGTGCTTTTTGGCTTGCTCTAGTCCTAGTAGTCATACTAGGTGGTCTAAGCACGTGTAGATTTATTCTTTTTGACGTCTCGTGTTTGCCGTACTGCCACGACTGTTCATGAATAGACGGTAAGTTATTCACGGGGAAACCCTTGTTGAGCGTGTTTGCGAGAGAGAGAGAGAGAGAGAGAGAGAGAGAGAGTGTGCGTGTGTGATATGTTAGAGACTGAGGCAATGATAACAGATTCTTTGTGTCTATGTGTGTGGAGGATAGAGAGGGACATGTACATGGGGCTTTGTGTTGTGTAACATGGAGACACATATACATAATTAGAGAGTGAGTGTGTGAGATACACATGCAGACATGAGGAGAGATGAGGATCCAGGTAAATGGGTGTTTGTGCGTGTCTGTGTGTGTTTGTGCACGCGTTTGTGTGTGAGAGGGAGAGAGTGTATGTGGACTAGAGAGACCGCTGATGATGTAAACCTAGTATAAGGGAAGGGGGAATGGTGTGACATGTGTAGTAGTGAGATAGCACGGGTGCGGGCGGGGGAGCAGACTATTTGGAAGAGACATCGAGTGTGTGTGGGGGAGAGGGGTGTGAGAGCGAGAGAAAGAGAGAGCTAGCGCCGGAGAGAGAGAGAGAGGAAGAGAGGGGGCGAGAGGGGTCGTTTGTGTCCATAAATGGCGTATACATAGGGAGGCAATGTTGATGTTGTCCGAAATTGGCCTATGAACGGAGACGCAAGGGAAGCGAGTCATTGTGTGTGTGATAGGGACTTCATGAGAGAGCTAGAATAGATGGTGTAGAGAACAATGTGCGAAATCGAGAATGATTATACATTAGGGAGCTATGCAAAGAGTCACGACATATATGTATACAAGAAAGGAGCTGGGGCGCGTCCGCATGTGGGAGAGATAGAAAGAGGAGAGTGGTGCACAAGGAGACAAAGTGTGCTTGTTTGCAGTGGGGGTGGTGTGTGAGGTGAGTGCGCGAGAACCACATAACTAGGGAGATAGATGTTTGGGGGCGACATTTTGTGTGTATGGGAAATATACACTCTACATAGTGCGTGTGCTTGGGTAAGAGAGATAGAGGGAGACCTAGAGAGTGAGGGAAGAGATGTGTGCATGCCCGAGAGACAAAGTGATAGAGACCTATGTTGGGGTCCGGACTTTACAAGAGAGAGGGGTGTTAATGTGCTCGTGTGTTGGTGTTTGGGGGAGAGAATGACTTCTCTGTGTGTGTGTGTGTGTGTGTGGTGGTGGTGGGGGGTTGACTTCAGATAAAGAGTGAGGTGTCTATATTTGAGGGACTTTAGCGCAACTGAGATATTGTGCACTCATGGTTGATCAATTTGTTTCACAGTTTGTACTATGAGATAACGATACTTTCTGATGCTTTTTGTTCGTTTTACCCTACATTTTCTGATGCTAGCTATTACATCACTGCTCCGAGCCTCTGTTCATTACTTGTTTGTGTGTTCTTGATCTTCCCAAGTTGCATGACTAATTTGATGCTTCTATTAATTATGGAGCTGCCAACCCCATCAAGCAAAATATTTGTTCTTTTGGGGCTGGCACCTCGAACAAGCATAAAAATAGAGGGAAGCAGATATACTCCCTCCGATTCTATTTACTCTGCCCATAACTCTTGACCCGCATACCAACAAGGACACTGGTTTAATTTTTCTGGACTAATTTGCCAATTAATTAGGGCAGAGGCGGATGGGGCAGGGCACAAAAGGAAACCAGCACTAGGAATCGGCAATGCGCAGACTAATACGAGAAAACTGAGAAAAAGTTATACGCAAAGTAAAAAGAATCGGAGGGAGTATTGTCGTGTATGCACACACCCTTCTTTCATTAGTTTAGATGAACCATTGATGATCAATTCGGACTAGTGCATGCGATTAAAATTAATTTTACCTAAATAGATGGTGCAGAATAAACTACAACAACTAGATTTGGAACCACGGGATGCTGACGATATCTTCAAAGAACATTGCAACAGCAGCTAGGCTTCACAGCAACATATGGTAAGCCAGTGTGTTTTAGTACATGTGAAATGTAATGCGAGTGGGCTGCTTTCTTGGCTTGTGCCCTCAACGTGTAATCCTACCGAATTACAAATAGTTCAGTTGTCTGCTTTGCTGTATTGCTTGATTCGAATGCTTATTTGTTGTTACGCTATACCTGAGTTGGTCAATATGTCAGCAGTGCCTGCTGTACTATCGTAAAGAAATGCATGCCTATTTCATTTGAGTCCTTAACTTTTCCTCTCAACTTCATCACAAGACTGTCTTCGTAGTTTATATGAGGCCACACTGTTAAGTGCTTTCTCAGATTATTTCAACTGCTTAGATGCCTTGGCAACTTAAATATAGCGGTTGTACACTCCCTTTCAACTAGGGATGTCAACTGGGTCCGGTTTAATCCCGATTAAAGTCCACTAGTGGTATGATAGTTCAAAAGAGTTTTTGTTTTTTTTTGAGGAAAATGAACTAGGGAGGTAGCAAAAACTGACTAGATGGGACTGGCGGATTTCATTTATTTTCCACTTACATCCCTAGTTTCATCTTACCATTTTAATTTCTTTTCGGCTGATGCTACTTCGAACCATTTAAATATAGTTTGTCATGCTCGGCAATAATTCGTCCGTCGTTTACCATGTAAGCTTACTGCCTGGATCATACGATAACTATCTCTTACTGATGTCCAGCGGAAACCTTTCAGGATGCCGTTCACACTAGGACACAATGTACAACCCCATAATCTATTTGTGGAAGCAGTGCGCCATCCATGTTACCAGATGGTAGCAGTTCAGAGGCAACACCGCCGGAGAGTAGTCTGAGCACAGATATTATAGTGCTTGAGGCTCTACTAGAGGCACAAAGAGATGGTGTGGCTGCCATGAATGAGGTAATATTTACCTTGAGGCTGGAAATTACGGAATTAGCGGCACGCATTATGCAAGCAACCCAAGAATTGGAGGAAGTAAGAATGTTGCATTTGAAGACGGAGGAGGTCCTGCTGTTTCTGCTATCTGAAGCCCAAGATAATCCCGGTTCTTCTTTAGATACCAGTTCAAATTTTCATTAGATTATTGTACTTGCATGTTGTGTCATGTCTCTGAATGGATTATGTTGCAAGACCCCCTATGTTGTCCATGTGTTGTAATGATCCGAATTTTTTAGGCGAGGTAATCCTCAGAACTTGTATGATCGACATAAGGTGAACTGTTTGTCGTGTGAGCATATTGTATCGGATGAAATAACTGTTTGACTCAGAGTGTATCCAACCTACTGAATTTGAAGATCACGGCATTTCTAAATCATAATCATATAGAAAGGTGGAATAAATCTTTGTTGTGGTTTAAGAAATAAATAACAAAACGTATAATTATCTATGGATATTCGTAATCGAATACAAATTGGATTTGAATTTAGTTTGCCAGGTCCCAGGGCAAACGTGAATGCTAATTCTCCCAAGGTTTGAATGAAGCGGCTAAACACCTACTATAATTTGTGGGCTGCTCGAAGCAAGTGTTTGCGAGATGGAAATTACTGTCTACCCCTGACACTTGACATCCTTATCGACAGAATTTACACTGCCGTCGATAGGGGTAGACTAGTAACTTCAATCAGACGTGACACGACGGCCTCTGAGCCCATTCAGACACGGTGGGCGCCAAACGTGGGCGGCAAAACACATTCGATTCAAGCTCGTCCGAAAGACATGTGTCTCTTCCTCCATTTCCCCATTCATACACGGTGGGCGGCAAAACAAACTCTCCTCATCCGAAATCGATGTAGGCTTATATTTTAAATAGGGGCAGATGTGTAACTTCCATCAGACGTGACACAACCGCCCTACCTGTCAGCCCCGTTCATACACCATGGGCGCCAACCGTGGGCGGCAAAACACCCTCTCCTCGCCCGAAATAGTTACCGGCAAATATTTGGGAGATGCGAGATTACCGTCCTATCCCCAACCGACGCGATGTCCGAAATTTTAAAGGGGGGATAAGTTCGTAACTTTCCCCCATTTCAGAGAAGCGCGTCCCAAAGTTTGAGATCCCCCCTCCCCTCCATTTCCCCATTCATACACCGTCGGCGGCACGACAACCTCCGCACTGCGGCCAGCCTCCTCCGTCCGCCACCCCATCCTCCACCTTGCCAAAGCCACTACCCCTACCCCGTCGTCCACTGCAAGAGATGGACGTCTCTCATCCACGGCGCTGGACCAGCATCCTTTCATCGCCTCCTCTCGCTTCATTGGCGCCGTCGTCCACCTTGCCGTTGCCGCTCCTACGACCGCCTCGTCCACGGCAACAGGATATATCCCCCGACCCGGCTGTCTGCCGTCTAAAATCTTCTTCCCCGCCGCCGATAGCCATCGCACCCGCAGCACCCTCAATGTATCAGCATAGGCCTACACGGCGTCGCAAGAGAGGTGGTACTCTTCCATATGTGCTTAAGTTATTGATCTCACCTGGAAAATAGATCGTAATTTGTTTACTATACTTTTCTTGTCCGTACCAAATCGTAGTGGCTAGTTGAAAGCAAACATTGGTTGCGAAGTAGCTTTGTCCGGTTTGCACCTTCAAATCCGCCATGGCACGGGCACTATACTCGTAAAGCTTATGGTTTTCCCCCTTTATATTCACTACCATCATCGTAGGCGCTTCGTGTCGTGCTAGCACTGCTCCTCAAGACCTCAACCCAAAGCTTACGTGTTGAAATACGAATCTGATATGATGCTCATATCACTAAAACAGAGAACGTTTAATTGGTCACCTAATGTTCCTATATTCATTTCGAAAAGCATGTGCGCCACCCACTGGTCCAGCTAGTTCCACTTTCCTGATTTTTCTCTTGATGCTTAGGGTTTTCCCCTTTTATCTACTCTACTATGATCTGCGTAGGTGCTTTCTGTCGTACTAGCATTACTCCACCCTTCAAGATAAACAACACAACACTCAGAATTCGAAAGCTTAGTTGTTCAAATATGATTGTGATATGATACTGATATTAGTTAACCGACACATTTAATTGGTTAGCTAAAGGTCCCACTTGAGTTTCCAAATGCATGTCGCGACATATAGAGAGACAGCATAATTGCATTTCTTTGTCACTTGTTGACCGT
Source organism: Triticum urartu (assembly GCF_003073215.2). Lineage (NCBI taxonomy): Eukaryota > Viridiplantae > Streptophyta > Magnoliopsida > Poales > Poaceae > Triticum > Triticum urartu. The sequence continues at coordinate 704,708,376 of NC_053024.1, read as the reverse complement.
ACTTTCTTGTCCATACCAAATCTTAGTTGTTATTTCAAAGCAAATATCGGTTGCTAACTACCCTTTGCACGGTTTGCAGCTTCAGATCTGCCATCCCACTGCCACGGTCAACACTATACTCATCATGCTTATGTTTTCCCCATTTTATGATGACCACAATCAGCCTACGTGGTTCGTGTCGTAATAGCACTGCTCCACCCATCGAGCTAAACAAGCTTAGTTGTACAAATTCATATCTTATATTATTGCTGATATTAGTAAAACTGAGAGATGTTTAATTGGTTAGCTAAATGTGCCTACTTTAGTTTCGAAATGCATGTGAGCCACATATGGAGAGACCGGAAAGAATAGTATTTCTCTGTGCACTCTGGTTCATCATGGGTGGCCAACCGACATTGTATTAAACGACTTGTAATATCTTCAATCTACTTGCTCTTCTGCTCTTCTTTAAGATGATACTCTTCTCTTGCGGTCGACTGGTCAGGTCGAGTTGTTCTCCCTTAGTATATTTTGAATCTGTCAGGTCAGGTCAACTTGTTCTTCTTTACTATATGTTGAAGCTATCATCTGTGAAGTGTCATCACTTCTGGAGCTCTCATATTTTGAGTAGTAGGCCACATTATATTAATGCACACAACAAATTACAGCATGCATGGCATCTTTTAAAAGAATTGCAGAGATAGCACAAAGGGGTTTACAGGGAGGCAGTATTGGATTAGAATCACTTCTGCATTACAAAGAAAATCTCACTTGTTTTTATGTTTTCATGCATGTTAGATATTGAATATTATCAAAATGAATATGAGAATGGGCGCACGAGAGGAATATTGTGGAATGATCCACTGCCTAACAAGCTTGGCATGGTGGAGGATGGCCTATCTTATTCACCCATCAAGGTGCTTGCTCTAACTTTGCAAAGTTGTATTGGTCGCACATATTTTTGTTCTGACCTCTTGCATTACTTCTACTTTGTTACACCATCTGCTTAGTTTAAGCATCATATATGAGTATATGCCATACCTATCCATTTTCTGTACCTATTCCATGTGTCGTCACACTATGTTTTTCCAGTCAAATGTTGTTCTTTCGTAATAGGAGTCCAAAAGGAAGAGGGTGAGTGCAGGCCGTCAAGGAGTACAAACTAGGTATTTGGAAAAGGTAGTGATACCTATTAAATCAGATAGATCAGCAGCCACAAAAAACACAGGCCCAACTGTACCACACTTTACCCCTACTCCAGTGGCCAAACCCCTATTAGAACTGCGGGGAGCCTAGCGTCAGGTATTGTCTATGATATCAATTCAAAATTTGAACTCCTAAATTTCTGCTTGTGCCTTACCTTCTCTCTTGTATGAAAACTAATTTCAGATGAATCTCCTTGCTCAAAGGATCATACGATCTCAAAACAATAATGGGCTCTGCATTGCTCTTGTCAGTACCTCTCTCCCTTTTGCCTTGTAACGCTGTACTTAATTAATTGCTATTTGATTATGTATCATCAGTCTGCACCTAAGCTTCATTATCCTCTGTTTCTTCCAATATTATTTGATCTATATTTACTCTTTGCAAAATGTAGAATAATGGCAACGCTTATAAAGAATTTTCTTTGGGGAATTTATTGAATTATCCTTCCATCAACATGGAGAAGGGCTTTGTCCAGCCCGTGTTAACATGTAATGTAAGTTCATCCTTCTCAAGCCTTCAAACTTTGTTCTAGTATAGATTTGGATAGGCATCATTTCCTCCATTGTTGTTTGCTTTGATGTTTACATCTAATTGGATGTTTGCAACAACTACTAGTTTCAAATTGTAGTTGTAAAAACATGTTCCTTATGCAGAACAGATCCATTTATTCGCTTATATAATTGTGAAACCTGTTACGTGTCTCCTTGTTTCTCTTGCAGACTCATATCTCTTACGCCAGGCAGAACTTTAGGGAAGATAGTGAGCCAAACCATCTTGAGGACAGCGAGATGACCCCAAGGTCCTGTCTTGATGAAGACAGTGAGTTGAAGCTACTCACCAACAGGTGTGAGACAACCTCTGTGCAGTCGCTGCCTCAATCAGTTCGACTTCTTTAGTCTCGGCTTAAAGCGGAAAGGCTTGCTTCAGCTCAGCTCTGACTTGAAGTCAAAGATGCAATGAAGATGTCAGAGGACTGTCGTGCGCACCATCATGCCTTAAATCTAGTGTTGATGCATCTATCATTGACACAACTAAGGTCTACTCAGCTTCTTCAGCTGTTTGGGGGGCGACCTGGCCAGGCCTAGTGCCTTCTGAAGTGCTCTCAGTTTTGTATATTCTTTTGTCGGCGCGTTTATTTGCACTGGTGGCGAACTTTGATGCCCAGTGGATGTAATATGTGTGATAGCCGTGATAGCCTAGCGTAAGTTGCTTGCTTATTTATTTCCTTGTTGTCTTGTTTATTTGTTTGCTTCTAGTCATTGCAGTTCTTTTTCCGTGGTTTGATAGTGGCTGCAATAATCTATTTTTTAAAACTAGGCCACAATAACCATGGGCTAATATTTACTGTAGTGACACTGGGCCTCCTACGGGCCGTAGAAACAGTGGGTCTTCTACGGGCCGTAGAAACAGTGGGCCTTCTATGAGCCGTAGAAACAATGGGCCTTCTACGGGCCGTATCATCAATGGGCCTTGTACGGGCAGTATGATCGATGGTCAAACATGGGCCAACAACAGGCCGCATTATGGCCGTAAACGGGCTAGAGTTGGAATCTTCCGTTCATGGGCCGACCATAATGGGCCATCGTTAATAGGCCGTATTTGATGACGCTATGAAAACGGCCCAACGTATTAACGGACCACAAACGGGTCGACTAAAACCACGGGCTGAATTTGGCCCACAAGCAGAAAATGACAGTAACAGGCCGTAAGTAAACGAATGCTGGAAATGAGCCCAAGAATAAATGGGCTCTGAGAAGGCCGAAAGATAACATGGGCTGGAAACAGCCCAACAGAATAACGGGCCGTTAATGGGTATAAAGTGATACACTGTTCATTACAGGCCAGTTTCACCACGGGCCATTAATGGGTGTAAAGTGATACACTGTTCATTACGGGCCAGTTTCACCATGGGCCGTTAGTAGGCCAAGAGTTACATAGGGCCTCATATGGGTCGAAAGACGTCATGGGCCATGATGAAGACATGTACCTAGCGTAGGGGCACGGACCTGTCCAAGGAGCCCCACCCTAGGACATCCCTAGGAGAAGTCACCTTTCAATCGACTTGAAGGTATCCCACTCGACGGACTAAAGACAGTCGACCAGAAAGCTATCACTCGACCATGAAGCCAACCACTCGACCGCCAGGAGACCTATAGTCACTCCGCAGGCAAACGGTCAGCTGTTAAGTAGTCTTTATGGTCATTATAGCACTTTATTAGGGGCGTTACCAGTAACGCCCAACCTTGAATGTACCTTAAACCCTGCATTACTGAGGGCAGGAGGGGGCCGGCGAACTCTATATAAGCCACCCCCCTCCTCAGTATGAAGGGTTCGCACCCCAGTTATTCACACGCCAGTAATCCAGTCAACCGCCTCCGGGCACCGAGACGTAGGGCTGTTACTTCCTCCGCGAAGGGCCTGAACTCGTACATCTTGGTGTGTTTACAACTTCCCAATAGATGAGATCTAGCCTCTCCATACATACCCCTCTACATCACTGTCAGAGTTAGAACCACGACAGTTGGCACCCACCTTGGGGCAGGAATCTTAGCGCCTGATTGGAGAAGTTGCGATTTTTCCGATCCCTTTGATCATGGTTTCGTGCGGAGTTTTGGTGGAGGGCCGCGAGATCCACCTCGGCGCGCTCACATTCATCGCCGACGACTCCGCCAGGCTTCAGGAGGCACCACTCGACATCGACGCGCTCCCCGTCCGCGGTGCGACGCATTTCCGCGCATGCGTTCGTGGCGTCCTCCTGCGGCAGCCGTCGACCCAGTATCGGTCGGCCCCCGTATCGTCTCCCCGCTCTGTCTCCCACCGGCGCAAGCGCTCCGGTCGGTCGAGACTTCAGAGGTGGGTGAGGCACGCCGTGGCTCGCCAGTCGGCCGCCCCGCAAGTCACGGCAATCGAGCCTGACGAATCCCTCTGCGGCCTGTTCGACCTGTCGACTGGCTCCACGGAGACCGCATCCGAGTGCGACAGCAGCGACCCCGCGGCTGAGGTCCTGGCGGTCGATGGAACGCACAGTCCTCCCGGTTTGCCCCGCGCTGATGGAGGCGCGGGTGGGGGCGACCCGTCGCATCCCCACGATGAGTATCTCCCTGAACCTCTCACGTCATCACAGCGAGAGGAGCTTCGCCGCCGGAACACGGACGCCCTCCGCACCCCTATCGTCGGAGAGTCCCCCGAGGCCCGGGCCTTGGAGGACGCGCGCTTGGCTAATTTGGCTGAGCGCACTCGACTGGAGAATCTCCAGCGAGCACTCGACGAGCAAGCGCGTCAGCGGGCTCCCGAGTCTAGTCGACGCCAGCTCTTCCCGCCGACGCAGGTATATCGAACCCCAGTTCAGAATTTGGCCGCTGCGGCCCGTATAGCAGAATCAATTCAACCCTCCCAGTCGGAGGCTGGCAGGGGCTTGTTGCAGATCAGAGCGTTGCTCCGGGCGGCGGGAAACCAGAATTCCGCCGTTTCTCAGTCGCGGAACAGGATTCACAGTCGATCCGTTGCAACAGATACAGTCCAATCGGCTCACAGCCCGCGGTCGCCCCCGAGGCGTGAGGGACGTGGCGACCGGCATGATCAGTACAGAAGGAATGAGCAGTATGATCACTGATCCGATCGTGATGATCGACGTCGAGTGCCAACCCCTCCCCGAGGAGTGGGTCATATGCGCCTCGACATCGAGATGACAGACACCCTCATAGCGTTGGGCAGAGGATTCCCGTCGACCCCAGGGACCCAGGCTTTGACGCGAGATCTGTCCTCGTTCAAGGCTTGGTTGACAGGAACAGGGCTCATCGGGAAGGCCAGAATAGAGATGCGCCCTCCAGCAGCAGAACGCGTGTTTCAGGGCCAGAGTGTTTCAGTCGAGCCATCAGGGCCGCGGTGATTCCTCCCAACTTTCGGTTGGCGACTGGAGTCAGCAAGTTCACCGGTGAGTCTAAGCCTGACACTTGGCTCGAAGATTACCGAGTGGCTGTACAGATTGGCGGTGGCAATGATGAGGTGGCCATGAAGCATTTGCCTCTCATGCTAGAGGGCTCAGTCAGAGCGTGGCTAAATCAGTTGGCACCCAGCAGCATTTACACTTGGGAGGATCTCTCCCGAGTGTTTATCACAACCTTTGAAGGAACATGCAAGCGACCTGCAGGCCTTACAGAGCTGCGGTCTTGCGTGCAGAAGCCGAATGAAACCCTGAGGGAATACATCCAGAGGTGGATCACACTGCATCACTCGGTTGAGAATGTGCCAGACCATCAAGCAGTTTGTGCCTTCAAGGAAGGCGTTAAATACAGAGAGTTGAATCTGAAGTTCGGTCGAACCGGAGAGATGTCCCTGAATCGGATGATGGAGATTGCCACCAAGTACGCTAATGGTGAAGACGAGGACCGACTCCGGAGTGGCAAGCACAAGGCAGTCGCCCAAGAAACCGGAGGAAACTCCAGTCGGAAACAGAAGCGGAAGGCCGAGCCAGCCGCTCCTGGGGAGGCCCTAGCCGTAGCCCAGGAAAACTTCAAGGGAAAACCCAAAGGCCCCTGGAATCCCAAGAAAGTCAAGGATCAGGATGGAAACGATGTTTTGGATCTGCCATGTCACATCCACACCAAGAAAGATGAAGAGGGTAATTTTATTTACCCAAAGCATACCACTCGACAGTGCCGGCTCCTAATCCAGCAGTTTCAAGGCAAACAGTCCAAGGATAAGGAAAAAGAGTCGGACAGAGTCGAGGACAAGGAAGACAGTGATGATGGATACCCCCAAATCAATTCCACCCTGATGATTTTTGCTGATGTTGAAAGCAAAAGTCGACTGAAAGTCATTAACCGTGAGGTGAATATGGTTGCTCCGGCGACACCCAGTTATCTGAAGTGGTCTCATACTGCCATCACATTCGACCAGTCCGATCACCCTACGCACATTGCCACCCCTGGGAGGCAAGCTTTGGTGGTCGACCTAGTTGTTGAAGGCACTCGACTGACCAAAGTCCTGATGGATGGTGGCAGTGGTCTGAACATACTGTACGCCGAAACTTTGAAAGGAATGGGCATTCCGATGTCCAGACTAAGTACCAGTAACATGAGCTTCCACGGAGTCATTCCTGGCAAGAAAGCCGAATCACTCGGCCAGATTGCTCTTGATGTGGTTTTCGGTGATTCAAAGAATTACCGCAAGGAAAAGTTAACATTCGAGGTTGTGGACTTCCAAAGTGCTTATCATGCCATTTTGGGCAGGCCAGCTTACGCACGCTTCATGGCTCGACCATGTTATGTGTACCTCAAACTGAAGATGCCTGGCCCTAAAGGTGTAATCACCGTTACAGGCAACCGAAAGAAAGCAGAAGAGTGTTTTCAGAAAGGCTCAAAGATCGCTGATGCTCAGATGGCAGTGGTCGAGCTGCAAGAGTACCAAAAGACTGCCGATCCGAGTGAATTGCTACGAGCCAAGAAGCCTGCTTCAGAATCAGCTTTTCAGTCGTCCGGTGAAACAAAGCCAGTCCACATTCACCCGACCGACCCCGATGCTGCCCCGACTCACATCTCAACGACGCTCGACTCCAAATAGGAAGAAGCGCTTGTCCAGCTCCTCCGTGAGAACTGGGACATCTTCGCATGGAAGCCCTCTGACATGCCTGGAGTTCCCAGAGGGCTGGCTGAGCACCGTCTACGAGTCGACCCAAAATTCAAGCCTGTGAAGGAACATCTTCGACGGTCCGCCGTCCAGAAGAAGCAAGCCATTGGCGAGGAGGTAGCTCGGCTCTTAGCAGCGGAGTTCATCCGAGAGATTTACCACTCCGAGTGGCTCGCCAATGTCGTCATGGTCCCCAAGAAGGACAAGTCACTTCGCATGTGCATTGATTTCAAACATGTCAATCGGGCCTGCCCGAAAGATCATTTTCCTCTCCCTCGCATCGACCAAATAGTCGACTCGACTGCGGGGTGCGAGAGATTGTCTTTTCTAGATGCCTATTCCGGGTACCATCAGATCCGTCTGTATGGACCCGACGAGATCAAAACAGCTTTCATCACTCCATTCGGATGCTTCTGTTACGTCACCATGCCGTTCGGCCTCAAGAACGCCGGAGCCACATTCATGAGAATGATTCAGAAGTGTCTACTCACTCAAATCAGTCGGAATGTGGAGGCATACATGGATGATATTGTGGTCAAGTCACGGAAAGGTTCCGACCTGCGGGCTGACCTTGCTGAAACCTTTGCCAACCTCAGGAGGTATGATATCAAGCTCAATCCATCAAAGTGCACGTTCGGAGTTCCAGGTGGAAAGTTACTCGGTTTTCTCGTTTCCGAACGGGGGATCGATGCCAATCCTGAAAAAGTTGGCACCATACTCCGGATGAAGCGTCCTGTACGCGTGCACGATGTCCAAAAGCTTACAGGCTGCTTGGCCGCTCTAAGTCGATTCATTTCTCGTCTCGGTGAAAAGGCGTTGCCTCTTTACCGACTGATGAAGAAGTCCGACAAGTTCGAGTCGACTCCAGAAGCTGACGCAGCATTTGCAGAGCTCAAAGCTCTGCTCTCCACCCAGCCGGTGCTTGCTGCCCCAATCAGCAAAGAGCCTCTGCTGCTTTACATTGCAGCCACAGGACAAGTTGTCAGTACAGTACTTACGGTCGAGCGGGAAGAAGAAGGAAAGGCCTTTAGAGTTCAGCGCCCAGTCTATTATCTGTCTAAAGTTTTGACCCCTTCAAAACAAAGATACCCTCACTACCAGAAGCTTGTATATGGGATTTACATGACCACGAAGAAGGTTGCACATTACTTCTCTGACCACTCCATTACAGTCGTCAACGACGCCCCACTGTCAGAGATTCTGCATAACAGAGATGCAACTGGTCGAGTGGCCAAGTGGGCGATTGAACTCCTTCCCTTAGATATCAAGTTTGAAGCAAAGAAGGCTATCAAGTCCCAAGCAATCGCAGATTTCATCGCCGAGTGGATTGAACAGCAACTTCCGACTCAAGTTCACTCGGAGCACTGGACCATGTTCTTCGATGGATCTAAGATGCTGAATGGTTCCGGTGCTGGGGTAGTTCTAGTCTCCCCCCGAGGAGATAAGCTCAGATATGTTCTCCAGATTCACTTTGATTCCTCCAATAATGAAGCAGAATATGAAGCACTTTTGTATGGGTTGCGCATGGCCATTTCACTCGGCGTCCGTCGCCTCATGGTCTACGGCGACTCAGATTTGGTGGTTAATCATGTGATGAAGGAGTGGGATGTCAGAAGTCCGGCTATGACTGGTTATTGCAATGCAGTGAGAAAGCTAGAAAAGAAATTCGAGGGGTTAGAGCTTCATCACATCCCCCGACTGAAAAATCAAGCAGCTGATGATCTGGCAAAGATAGGCTCCAAGAGAGAAGCCATTCCCAGCAATGTGTTTTTGGAGCACATCCGCTCGCCGTCAGTCCAGGAGGATCCTTTCACAGAAGAAGCCCCACAACCGAAAAGTGCCACAGATCCGACTGAAGTCGAAGTTCCTGCTATGGTCGACCTAATCATGGAAGTCTTGGCAATCGCTCCCGACTGGACGATACCGTACATCGCGTATATCCTAAGGAAAGAGCTCCCAGAGGACGAGGAAGAGGCTCGACAGATCGTCCGCCGATCCAAGGCCTTCACAGTCATAAAGGGCAGTTGTATAGAGAAAGCGCGACTGGAATCGGTCAGAAGTGCATAACACCAGAAGAAGGTCGGATAATCCTTGATGATATCCACTCGGGGAACTGTGGTCACCATGCGTCCTCTCGGACCATTGTGGCTAAAGCATACCGAGCGGGATTTTACTGGCCTAGAGCAAGTGAGATGGCAAAAGAGATAGTCGACAAGTGTGGAGGGTGCCAGTTCTACTCCAACATGTCACACAAGCCTGCATCAGCCCTGAAGACCATTCCACTCGTCTGGCCCTTTGCTGTTTGGGGACTAGACATGGTTGGTCCACTAAGAACAGGCAGAAGTGGTTTCACTCATGTGCTTGTGGCAGTCGACAAGTTTACCAAATGGATTGAAGCTAAGCCTATCAAGAATCTTGATGCTTGCACTGCTATCAGTTTCATCAGAGGGCTAACATTCAGATATGGATTCCTGCATAGCATCATCACTGACAATGGGTCAAACTTCGATTCGGACAAGTTCAGAGCTTTTTGCGCCTCTCAAGGCACTCGAGTCGACTACGCATCGGTCGCCCATCCCCAGTCGAATGGACAAGCTGAAAGAGCAAATGGTCTGATTCTCAAAGGACTAAAGCCTCGACTGATGCGTGATCTCAAGCACGCGGCAGGTGCTTGGGTCGACGAGCTTCCGTCAGTTCTGTGGGGTTTGAGGACCACCCCTAACCGGTCGACTGGAAGAACCCCATTCTTTCTGGTTTATGGAGCTGAAGCAGTTCTGCCAAGTGATCTTCTTCACAATGCGCCCCGAGTCGAGCTTTACACCGAAGATGAAGCAGAACAGGCCCGGCAAGACGCAGTCGACCTCCTAGAAGAAGAGAGGGAGATGGCCATGATCAGATTGACCATTTATCAGCAAGACTTGCGTCGATTCCATGCACGGAATGTGAAGAGTCGAGCCTTCCAAGAAGGAGATTTGGTCCTCCGAGTGGATCAACAGAAACCACACAAGCTTGCTCCTACTTGGGAAGGCCCCTTCATTGTCACCAAAGTCCTCCACAATGGAGCGTATCACCTCTACAATGTTGATCGCCAGATCGACGAGCCACAAGCTTGGAATGCGGAACTACTCCGCCCCTTTTACACTTGAGTTCTCCCTTGGACGAGATGTAATAAGAAAAATTTCTGCAGTTTATTTTTATCAAAGACAAGAGTGTTCCAATAATTGCTGTCACTTCTGTTTTCTTACGAAATCCCCCAGTGGGTGACTTAGCTGCGAATCCATTTCGCCTAAGTTCGAAAAATCCTACCGAGTGGAGAGCCAGACTCCCACTTGGAGGCTTAGCTGCAGCGCAGCGCTCGCCTAAGTTTGAAAAAATTCTACCGAGTGGAGAGCAATCCTCCCACTCGGGGGCTTAGCTGCAGTCCAGTACTCGCCTAAGTTCTCTCACTTAGAGACTTAGCTGGAGTCAGGCACTCGCCTAAGTTTAAAAAAATCCTACCGAGTGGAGAGCAATCCTCCCACTCGGGGGCTTAGCTGCAGTCCAGTACTCGCCTAAATTCTCTCACTTAGAGACTTAGCTGCAGTCAGGCACTCGCCTAAGTTTGAATAAATCCTACCGAGTGGAGAGCAATCCTCCCACTCGGAGGCTTAGCTGCAGTCCAGTACTCGCCTAAGTTCTCTCACTTAGAGACTTAGCTGCAGTCAGGCACTCGCCTAAGTTTGAAAAAATCCTACCGAGTGGAGAGCAATCCTCCCACTTGGGGGCTTAGCTGCAGCCCAGTGCTCGCCTAAGTGTTTAAAAATCCTACCGAGTGAAGAGCAAACCTCCCACTCGGAGGCTTAGCTGCAGCCCAGTGCTCGCCTAAGTGTTTAAAAAATCCTACCGAGTGGAGAGCAAACCTCCCACTCGGGGGCTTAGCTGCAGCCCAGCGCTCGCCTAAGTGTTTAAAAATCCTACCGAGTGGAGAGAGAACCTCCCGCTCGGGGGCTTAGCTGCAGCCCAGTGCTCGCCTAAGTGTTTAAAAATCCTACCGAGTGAAGAGCAAACCTCCCACTCAGAGGCTTATCTGCAGCCCAGTGCTCGCCTAAGTGTTTAAAAATCCTACCGAGTGGAGAGCAAACCTCCCACTCAGGGGCTTAGCTGCAGCCCAGCGCTCGCCTAAGTGTTTAAAAATCCTACCGAATGGAGAGCGAACCTCCCGCTCGGGGGCTTAGCTGCAGCCCAGCGCTCGCCTAAGTGTTTAAAAATCCTACCGAGTGAAGAGCAAACCTCCCACTCGGAGGCTTAGCTGCAGCCCAGTGCTCGCCTAAGTGTTTAAAAATCCTACCGAGTGGAGAGCAAACCTCTCACTCGGAGGCTTAGCTACAGCCCAGTGCTCGCCTAAGTACAAGACTCAACCCAATCCACGAGTCGACTGCTAACTTACCCTTCGGAGCTGCGCCGCAAATACAAGGTTATTCCGAGTGAAGATCAAGATCCACTCGACGAACCAAACCATGAAGATATTCAACGAGAAATCAAGATCAGATAAAGCCTAAAAGGTCCCAGACCTCAAAGTACTCGAGCCCTCGGCTCGGCAGAGTTTAACTGTTACAAGTCCACTCGGCATCCCGAGGCAAATTTAAGGCAGAGTTTAACGGTTACAAATCCACTCAGCATTCCGAGGTAAATTTAAAGTTTTTCACTCCTCAAGAGGAGGACTGGAAGGGGCGACGAACTCATCCAAGTCGATCCCGTCGGCAATACGGGTGGCAGCGGCGATGAAAGTCTCCATGAAGTCCTGAAAGTTGTGCTTCTTGGTATTGGCAACTTGGATGGCCGCCAGCTTTTCTTCTCGCGCCTCCTTGCAATGGACGCGGACCAGAGACAGAGCGACATCAGCACCACATCTAGCAGAAGATTTCTTCCATTCCGCCACTCGACCTGGGACTTCGTTAAGTCGAGCCATCAGAGACTCGAGGTCGTTCTGAAGCGTCGTCCCAGGCCAGAGTGATGTGTCGATCCGCGACATCGCAACTTTCAGCCGAGCCAGATAGTCAACAACGCTGGCAGTACGAGACTCCAGGCGGAGCACGTTCATTGCAGCCTCGTCCTTCACAAGAGAGTTAACAGGGTCCAAGCTTGGCTCCACTCGACTGGTCTCCTCTTCAAAGTTCTGGCAGAATTCTGCAAACACGATTCAAGAGTAAGACAGTGGCCCTACACAGGCTTGGCAAACTGCAAGACAGTCGGGGCAGAGTAATTACCTTCGAGCATGACGAACAGCTTCTTGGTAAGTCCACCGAGATAAGCCTCCAGATCTTTTACCTTCCCCGCCAGCTCACCCGCCTTGTCGTGCAGAGCCATCTTCTCCTTCTTCAGTCGACTGGCATCTCGATTAGCTGTCTCGAGAGCAGTTTTCAGTCTGGAGTTCTCCTGTTCAAGAGCTCCGACCGAAGCCAATTTCTCCTCTGCGAGCTTCGTTTTGCTCGAGGCCTCCTTCTATGCCTCTGCAAGGTCTTGGTCCTTCTTCTTTAGAGCTTCCTCCAGTTTATCTGTGGCGCGTCGAGTGGAACCAACATCAAGAATGGACAAGAAAGAAAAGCCACCCGTTAAGAATGGAGAACCTCAACAGCCATACCTTTTGCTTCTTCTTGCGCCTTCTTCAAATTCTCCTGAGCAAGCTTCAAGTTAAGGTTGAGCTGGATCTGCTGATTCTCCAACTCAGTATAGCGAGCTACAAGTTCGCAAGATTTCTGTAAAAAGGAAAATTAGTCGACAGACGTCCAAGATAAGTTGCTTCCGAGCAACTAAGAGACAATGATGACGTTTCTAAGATCACAGCCGAATCAAAAACATTCGACAGTAGTCTCGGGGACTACACCCAGTGGGTGCACTCAGCGGGCCCCCACTGGTTCGACCAAAAAAAAGTCGACTGCCCGCAGTCGACCGGATACAGTTCCACTCGACCTGGCCCGACCAAACCGAGTGAAGAAATACAGCTACAGCAACACAATGTAAAGACTACAGTCGACTGCCAGCAGTCCACCTAGTCTCGGGGACTACACCCAGTGGGTGCACTTAGCGTTCCCCCACTCTTCCAAGAATTGGAAGACACACCCAGTGGGTGTACAGATGCAGATACAAAAGATCTTCGGAAAAGAGACTCTTCAAACAGCATATCATAACAGACCAAGTGTTGAGTCGACTGACCTGGACGTTGCTCTGAAGAGACGAACTCGCGTCATAGGCTGCTTGGCTGGCCTCCCGAGCCATCTTCACTTGCTCCATCATGATCCCCGCCTGGCGTATAGCCTCTTTCGCAGCAGCCGCTTGGTCCTCAGGGACGGGGTATGCGGCAAAAAGTGAAGACGGATCCGCAGTCGACGACGAGGGCCGCGCACTCGCCAGAGGAACGGCGAAGGTCACAGAAGCCCGAGTGGTGTCACCACCATCCCGAGCCACGGCCTCGGACGCCGGAGCGGATTGGGAGGTCTTGTCAGCTGACGCCCTCTTGTGCCTCCTCACTCTCAACGGACCGTTGTCGTCGTCATCCGGGAGGTCGATAACATGAGGAGGGGCTACAAAGGAAAAGTTCAATCGACCAGAGTTGCAATAAATGATCGGTCGACTCAATGCAGAACGTTAGTAATCGTACCAGGGTTGGAGGTAACAGCATCCTCCATCTCTTGGTCGTCGTCCTTGGCGGAGACCTCAGAAGTAGCAGCACTGCAAGCCTCGAAAGTCAGTCGGTTGGCTCAATGGATCGACCAAGGATCCGTCCACGGTCGACAAAGGAAAACAAGTTTTATTATTACCCGGAAATGGTAGGGACAACTATCTTCATCTTGGGCAGAGCCTTGGGCGGCTTGGACAGCGTCGTGCGTGGGTGCTTGGGAACCTTCCCAGTCGGTGTAGGAGAAGAGGTCCGAGGGCGTTTCGACGACTGCCCAACAGAGGCAGTCGCCTTGCCACGTTCCCGCGCTGGGTCGTGTGTGTGCTTGGACCGCCCCTCTGGGCGGGGGGGTTCGACCTCCTCCTCCTCCTCTTCGCTGGAGTCGACGGTGTCGTCTCCCTCTCCTTCGCCGTCAGACTCCCACTCGCCTTGGTCGTCCCCACTCTCACCTCCGCTCGCCTCCCCTTCCTCAGTTGGCTCCTGAGCCCCGTTGGGCGTCGAGTACATCTCGGTGGTCTCCTGGAAAGCAATAGACAAGACGAAAGTCAATCGACCAACTCAAAGAAGACCAATGCAGAAAACAAGATTTCAGTCGGGAGCATAAAGACATACCTGGTCCGCTTCATACGAGTTGTCGAGTGGAGTTACCCTCCTGGCTCCTCGGGGGTTGTCTTTGTTCCCCGTGATGCTCGACAGCCACCCCCAGCATCTCGTCGGTGACCTCCTCTGGGTGGATCCGAGTGGTGTCATCGAGGCCAGAGTACAACCACATCGGGTGGTCACGGGCCTGGAGCGGTTGGATGCGCCTCTGGAGGAAGACCTCCAGCAGGTCCATCCCAGTCACACCCTCACGGACAAGCTCGACCACTCGACCGGCCAACACTTTGACTTGGGCCCTTTCCTCCGGCGTCACTTTCAGAGAAGCGGGTTTTTCAGCTCGGTCGAGGGAGAAAGGAGGAAGACCAGTCGACTGTCCTGGGGTCGCCTGGTCCTGACAGTAGAACCAGGTCAACTGCCAACCACGGACCGACTCCGAGAAATTAATGGATGGAAAACAGCTCTTCCCCCTCGCCTGGATCGCCAAACCCCCGCACAACTGGATCACCTGCATCCTCTCGTCACTCGACTTGGCCTTCTTGACCGATTGAGAACGGCAAGTAAAGATGTGTTTGAAAAGTCCCCAATGGGGGCGGCAACCCAAGAAAGCCTCACACATGGAAATGAAAGCGGCAAGGTATACAATGGAGTTGGGAGTGAAGTGGTGGAGCTGCGCTCCGAAGAAGTTCAAGAAGCTCCGGAAAAAAGGATGGGGCGGCAGAGAAGACCCTCGGTCGATGTGGGTGGCTAGGAGCATGCACTCACCGTCGCGGGGTTGAGGTTCGATCTCTCCCCCTGAAAGACGCGCGGCTTGGTGGGGAATGACTCCCCCCTCGACCATGTCGTCGAGATCCTCTTGCCGGAGCACCGACGGCATCCAGTCGCCCTGGATCCAACCTTTAGGCAGAGCGGTCCTAGAGGAAGATCCGCCCCGAGCTGACCTCTTCCCTTTCCCCGCCGCCGCCGCCTTCTTCGCGCGCTCCAGAGCGGAGATCTTGCTCTTCGTCATCGTCGCCGGCGAAGTCTCGCACGGGCCTGCTGCGCTGGGGCGGGAACGGAGGTGGCGGAAGGACTTGCGAAGGGAGAGAGGCAGAAGAAAGGAGGAGAAGAGAGCGCACTGCTTGGAAACCCCGAGCCGGCGAATTATAAGGGACCGCTTCCGAGTGGCTGACTGGTAGGCCCAGGCTATCCAGTCAAATCCCGCAGTAGACGCGCGCGCAGTACGTGGCGAAAAAGGCAACGCGGGGATCGAGGAGCTTCCGCTTTATCGCTTCCGATTACTACGGCCGCTCCCGTCCCGCGCGCTTCCCAAAATCCGAATCCCGCGACATCCGCGGGCCACAGAACAACTTGTCAAAACAGGAGACCCCGATCGCGTCGGCGCTCAGTATGTCACAAGCAAAGAAATTCACTCGACGAAAGGCCTGGAATGGATCAAGGCGACTGAAAAAGGTTGGCAACGTCATCCGTGACGATTGACCCAAAACAAGGCGCTCACGTAGCCCAAAGAACCAGTCGGAAAGATCTCCAACTTTTTCCCCACTCTAACCTCGATCCATTCGGGGGATAATGATGAAGACATGTACCTAGGGTAGGGGCACAGACCTGTCCAAAGAGCCCCACCCTAGGACATCCCTAGGAGAAGTCACCTTTCAATCGACTTGAAGGTATCCCACTCGACGGACTCAAGACACTCGACCAGAAAGCTATCACTCGACCATGAAGCCAACCACTCGACCGCCAGGAGACCTATAGTCACTCCGCAGGCAAACGGTCAGCTGTTAAGTAGTCTTTATGGTTATTATAGCACTTTATTAGGGGCGTTACCAGTAACGCCCAACCTTGAATGTACCTTAAACCCTGCATTACTGAGGGCAGGAGGCGGCCGGCGAACTCTATATAAGCCACCCCCCTCCTCAGTATGAAGGGTTCGCACCCCAGTTATTCACACGCCAGTAATCCAGTCAACCGCCTCCGGGCACCGAGACGTAGGGCTGTTACTTCCTCCGCGAAGGGCCTGAACTCGTACATCTTGGTGTGTTTACAACTTCCCAATAGCTGAGATCTAGCCTCTCCATACATACCGCTCTACATCACTGTCAGAGTTAGAACCACGGCAGGCCATACATGGGCCAGAAGTGAAAATGGGCTGGAATCATATTGGATGGCCCAGATGATGCTACTTGGCCTAATTCGGATAGGGCGTAACGGGCCTTGGGTTAGCGGGCTGTAAATGGGCTATATTCGAACAGGCCGTTAACAGGCTTTCCATGGGCCGGCCTGCCAGCTTTTGACCAAGTCAAACGGGCCGGCCTTTTCACAGGAATAGGCCTCTGTTGGGCCGTGCCACGTGTCGACGTATCATAGGCGCCTTCCGTCCAATGAGTGGTTGACATCTGTCACAACGATGAGCCGACACATGTTTCCTCCAGCCAATGATGATTTTACACGTGGAAAATCCCCATTGGTCGGGGCTGTTAACGGGTTATCGGATCCAAAATCCGACCCGATAGCTTAACGGCGTTCCGTTACGGTGGATGCCACGTGTCGGTCACCCTTGATGAAAGCACTTTTGTGACGCGCGATTTATCGTCATGGAAGTAGACACTTCCGTGATGATAATTTTGGTAATGTCATGGAACACTTCTACGACAGCACATGTATGACTATCTTAATTCTGTCATAAATTTGTCATGGATGTACATGCATGACAAAAAAGCGACCTACTGTAACAAACACGTATCATCACGGAAGTGTATTTTTTTTGTACTGCAATCTTGGAGAAGTTCTCGACAAATCGACGGCAATAGCTGGCGAGACCGAGAAAACTTCGGACTTGCTTGACATTCTTCGCAGGAGTCCAATCGAGAATAGCCTGAACTCGTTCAGGGTTGACGGCAATACCATCCTTGGAGATGACATGCCCAAGATAGGTTACTTCGGGGAGCCAGAATTCACACTTGGAATACTTAGCATACAGTTGATGCTCTCGAAGCTTTTCCAGCACAAGACGAAGATGTCCAGCATGTTCTTCTTTGCTCTTGGAAAATATAAGGATATCATCCAGATAAACCACAACGAACTTGTCGAGGTAATCCATGAATATATAGTTCATTAGACGAGAGAAGGTGGCGGGAGCATTCGTTAAACCGAATGACATGACGGTGTACTCGTATGATCCATACCAAGTCACAAAGGCCGTTTTTGGGATATCCTCTTCACGAACACGGATCTGGTGGTAACCCAACCTCAAGTCGAGTTTGGAGAACACTGATGAACCAGCCAGTTGATCATAAAGATCATTGATCCAAGGAAGAGGATATTTATTCTGAATGGTAGCTTGGTTTATAGGACGGTAGTCTTGGACTAATCGGTTTGTCCCATCCTTCTTCTTAACAAAGAGAGAAGGTGCTCCCCAAGGAGAGCAACTTGGGAGAATGAAACCTTTGACAAGAGATTTGTCGATTTCCTCCTTAAGCTCAACGAGTTCATGTGGCGGCATCTTGTAGGGTCGTTTGGCTATAGGGGTGGTGTCGGGTTTCAAGTCGATGATGAATTCGACAGCTCTAGCAGGGGGAATCCCTGGAAGTTCTTCTGGGAAGACGTCTTGGAATTCACAAATGACGGGAATATTTTCAATGCCCTCGAGTGGTGCAGCGTTCAACGCATTCAAGGCATAAAGCCGTGCCTCGGCGTTCTGAACTAGATGAGCTTGGTAAGCAATTATTTCATCAGAAGGGTGTAGCAGATGGACGACCTTAGTGGCGCAAACTATAGAAGCAGTATGCGCTTTCAACCAATCCATTCCCAGAATGAGGTCGATGCTACAGGACTTCAGTACGATGGGAGAGGCAAGGAATTCCAGTCCTTCAATTTCAACGGGAATGTTGTGACTAACCATAGAGGTTTGACACTGGCCCGCAGGAGTGTGTACCACAATCGCAGTGTTCATCTCTTCGTATTTAACGCCATGCATGAATGCAAACTCAGCTGATATGAATGAATGCAATGCTCCTGTATCAAATAAAATAGATGCTGGTACTGAATTTATGAGGAGTGTACCCATCACGGTAGCAGGCTGGTCTAGAACTTCATTGAGATCAACGTGGTTGGCATGAACACGACCATAAGACTTGGCATTGTTGTTGCGAGGCTGGTTGCTTCCACGGCCAGCTGTGGGAAGGGCCAGTTGATTCTGGTTCTGATTCTGATAGCAGTTCCTGGCAAGGTGACCAGGTTGGCCACACTTGTAGCACAGACCATTATTGGGAGTGGGAACAGGAGCTCGGGGTGGTGGAGCTGGAAGTCTTGGCTGCCTAGTTGGTGGGGGAGGCAGACGCGGTGCAGCATAGGACTGCCTTGGAGCAGGTGCAGTTGGCTGGTACATGCTGTTGGGAATCCATATCCTACGCTTCTGCGAGGACGGGCCCGAAGATGAGCACGTGTCACAGTTGCGCCTGTGAGAGCTCTGGTGTTCCTGCAGACCAGTTTCGACATTGATGGCCTTGTTCACCAAGGTGGCAAAATCAGCAAAGTCATGCACTAGAAGTGCGAGCTTGATGTCAGCTTGAAGGCTGAGGGAGTCCTGGATTAGGGGGTCTTCGGACAGCCGGACTATATCCTTTGGCCGGACTGTTGGACTATGAAGATACAAGATTGAAGACTCCGTCCCGTGTCCGGATGGGACTCTACTTGGCGTGGAAGGCAAGCTAGGCAATACGAATATGTATATCTCCTCCTTTGTAACCGACCTTGTGTAACCCTAGCCCCCTCGGGTGTCTATATAAACCGGAGGGTTTTAGTCCGTAGGACAACAGACAATCATACCATAGGCTAGCTTCTAGGGTTTAGCCTCTCCGATCTCGTGGTAGATCAACTCTTGTACTACACATATTATCAAGAATGATCAAGAAGGACGTAGGGTTTTACCTCCATCAAGAGGGCCCGAACCTGGGTAAAACATCGTGTCCCCTGCCTCCTGTTACCATCCGCCTTAGACACACAGTTCGGGATCCCCTACCCGAGATCCGCCGGTTTTGACACCGACATTGGTGCTTTCATTGAGAGTTCCTCTGTGTCATCGCCGTTAGGCTTGATGGCTCCTTCGATCATCGATTGCGATGCGGTTCAGGGTGATACTTTTCTCCCCGGACAGATCTTTGTATTCGGCAGCTTCGCACTGCGGGCCAACTCACTTGGCCATCTGGAGCGGATCGAGAGTTACGCCCCTGGCCATCAGGTCAGGTTTGGCAGCTTAAACTACACGGCTGATATCCGCGGACACTTGATCTTCGACGGATTCGAGCCCCTGCCTAGTGTGCCACACAACCACGATGAGCATAATTTAGCTCTGCCATCGGACAGTGTCCAGGAGATCGCGCCGGCAACCGCTCCGACCCTCAATTCGGAGCCAGCTGCGCCATCCATGGGCGGGTGGATAGACCCCGCCACGGAGGCCGCACTCTCATCGGCGATCGAGCCAAGTATCGACCTTACCCTTCACGAGAGCCATGACGCCGAACTACCGGATCCTTCCCCGGCCACAAACTCTGAACCGCCTGCGCCCATGCCTAACGAATCCGACTGGGCGCCGACCATGGAGTTTACCTTGGCGGATATCTTTCAGCACTCGCCCTTCGGCGACATACTGAACTCATTAAGGTCTCTCTCCTTGTCAGGAGAGTCCTGGCCGAACTATGTTCGGCAAGACTGGGATGCGGATGATGAACAAATTCGCCGCCCACCCACCACCCATTTAGTAGTCACTGTCGACGACTTAACCGACATGCTCGACTTCGACTCCGAAGACATCGACGGTATGGATGACGATGCAGGAGGCAAAGAGGAACCACTGCCCATCGGGCACTGGACAGCCACCTCATCATATGATATATACATGGTGGACACACCCAAAGAAAACGACGACGAGGAACGGAAGGACGCAACGAAGGGTTGTTCCCTCGAGAAGCAGTCAAAGCGGCGGCGTAAGCGCCGCTCCAAATCCTGCCTCAGCAGAAACACCGGTCATATAGACCCAGCGATAGAGCAGGGTGAACCATCGACCGACCAGGGCAACACGGAGAATCAAACCGAACAACCCGACTCCGTCAAAGATAATAGTCCGGACAACATCACACCAGACAGGCGCCCAGAGCAACTGAATGCCCATCAAAGGCTCGTTGCCACAGCAAGGAGCCTGAAAAAGCAGAAGCAAAGGCTCGGAGTTGCACAAGACACACTCAGAATCAGATGGAGTGAAGTACTGAACACTGTAGAGAAGTACGGCGGTAATCGCCACACCAAGAGCTACCCAAAGCGAAAGTTGCTACCCGAATTCGACGAGGAGGCCTTAGATCCCCCGCAATTAGAGAACAAAACGGCCATCCGGTCGGATAGACGACCTCGTGGCCAATACAGAGCGGCAAACGACGCTGCACATAAGCCAGTACGCGATCCACGCGAGGGCTCGCATCAAAAGGACGGCGCAACCAGATCCATATACGGGCTACGCAAGCGCGCTCCAGTATGCAATACAACACAATAAACATCCGAACACCACGGTACACCCAAATACAGGGGTGCCACACACCCCCTATGTTTCACCGATGAGGTGCTGGACCATGAATTTCCAGAGGGATTCAAACCCATAAACATAGAGGCATACGACAGAACAACAGACCCTGGGGTCTGGATTGACGACTATATCCTCCATATCCACATGGCTTGAGCAGACGATCTCCACGCCATCAAGTACTTACCCCTCAAGCTCAAAGGGCCAGCTCGGCACTGGCTTAAAAGCCTCCCCGAAAACTCCATTGGAAGCTGGGAAGAGCTCGAAGACGCCTTTCGGGCAAATTTTCAAGGGACCTATGTCCGACCACCATATGCAGACGATCTAAGTCATATAACTCAACAGCCTGGAGAGTCAGCCCGAAAGCTTTGGAACAGGTTCCTCACTAAGAAGAACCAAATAGTAGATTGTCCGGACGCCGAAGCCTTAGCAGCTTTCAAGCACAGCGTTCGAGACGATGGCTCGCCATACACCTCGGCCAAGAAAATCTGAGAACAATGGCAGCATTAACAAGCCTCATGACCCGCTTTTGTGCGGGCGGGGACAGCTGGTTAGCCCGATGCAGCACCAGCGACCCAAGTACATCCGAAGTCAGGGACGGAAACGGGAAATCACGACACAGCAAAAACAAGCGTCGGAATAAAGAAGACAGCCCGAAGAGCTCGGTGGTAAACGCCGGATTCAGAAGCTCCCGGCCAGGTCAGCAAAAGCCGCCCTCCAAAGGCAACAGAGACGAACTGTCCGGCCTAAACAAGATTCTGGACCAAATATGTCAGATCCATAGTACCCCCGACAAACCTGCAAATCATACCCATAGAGAATGTTGGGTCTTCAAGCAGTCCGGCAAGCTCAACGCCGAACATAAGGGGCAGGATACACCAAGCGAAGACGAGGACGAGCCTCGCAAGCAAAGCACTGGGGAACAAAAGAAATTCCCACCAGAAGTCAAAACAGTCAACGTGTTACACGTAATAAAGGGGAGAAACAAAGTGGCACTCCCAGACACACATGCCCCAGGGCCTATCACCGCAGAATTCTGCCACTGGTCGTCCCAACCGATCACTTTTGACCATCGGGATTACTCAGCAAGTGTCTAGCGTGCAGGATGGGTTGCCTTGGTACTAGGCCCAATAATTGACGGATACCACCTCACACAAGTTCTGATGGACGGCGGCAGCAGTTTAAACCTGATATATCAGGACACAGTACGCAACATGGGGATAGACCCAGCAAAAATTAGCCATAGCAATACTACCTTTAAAGGAGTAATGCTAGGCTCAGAGGCCCATTGCACGGGCTCCCTGCTACTAGAGGTTATATTCGGCTTTCCCGGTAACTTCCGCAGCGAAAAGTTAACCTTCCACATCGCTCCGTTCCAAAGTGGCTATCAAGCTCTACTCGGACGCGAAGCTTTCGCTCGCTTCAATGCAATACCGCATTACGCTTCTCGTATGCTTAAGATGCCCGGTCCACACGACATCATTATGGTAAATGGAAACATTGAGCACTCCTTGCGTGTGGAAGACCGTGCGGCTGCCTTGACAGCCGCATGCTAAACGGCATCACCAACTGAAGCATCTGACAGGTCGTTAAGACCACGGACACGGTTAGACGAGTCCGGTGCAGTTATATGTAATCGATACAGGTTTGATGGCCATACCCCTATTACAATACAAGGGGCTGAACGCGCGTAAACAAGGGACAATTAGGCTCAACTTTACTCATGTTGAACTGTACATATTTTCTTTAGTACAACCTACCTTTTTGCACAACTTTTCAACTAAGTTCCTCTCTTTTACAGATGACCATCGTGCTACACCCGTCCAGGATACGGCACAACGGAGACACAGGCGCAGACGTGCAGCAGGGACCCATTCCAAGGATTCTTTTTAGATTAAGACCTTGCGTAAACCTTTTTTACTGTCTCTTGTTGATACACATCCCCCGGATTCTCAGTACAATGGAGAAGGATGCCGACGTACTGGCATGTGGCCACGTCAGAATATTGCACGTACCTGGACACCAGGGGCTTATTACAAAGGGCACTGTTTAGGCCCGGTTTACACCATAAAAGATCGAATACCTTAGGAGTGTTCGGCGTCGCGAGTTTGGCCTTATATGCATCAGCTCCGAATCATGTCTTTGGTCAAATGTTGGGTTTACCCGGCTCCTGTGTTTTGCTGCCTTACGTTCTGCTCTATCGGCTAAGGCGGCACCAGGAGAACTACTGCAATTGTGCCCTGGTTCATCCGGACGAGCACCTCAGTACAGAAAGCTGAAAACTGACTGTCATGATATAGCATGAGACTGGTCAACCACTCGATGACCTACCGAAATCTTCGGGATTCCTTCGCCTTAACGAAGGCCTGTTTCCCGGCCAGGCATGTACGCACCCCGAATTCGGATGAGTGCGGAGCCACCAGGGGCTATATAGTAGCCCCACTGTCAAACTCACTGGCTAAGTGAAAGTGTTAAAGCATTATAGTCCGATTGCCTAGTTCGTTGCGCTATCACCTCCTTAATGGACCAAGACGTTGGATCAAGTGTGAACATGCGTCTTCTGCGAACACCCCCGCATTATATGCGTGGGGGCTGAAGCCGATGACTGCAATCTTTCAGGTTATATACATATATACATAAACGGCCGCACAGGAGGCATCACAATACTTTCGGGAAAAAGTATAAATAGAGCCTTGATAAACTTAATAAAACATTGTTTTTACAATGGGAATACATGTCATTCAAACATAATATTCTTTGAGCACTAGGCCTCTATCGAACGAGCGCCTTCGAGAACTTCTTCAAAATAGTGCTCGGCAGCCACTCGGCCTATGGCCGAACCCTGCGCCGCGACAGTGGTGGCATCCATCTCCGCCCAGTATGTTTTGACACGGGCAAGGGCCATCCGTGAGCCTTCTATGCACGTCGACCTCTTCATCGCATTAATGCGCGGCATCGCACCAAGGAACTGCTGCACCAAACTAAAATAGTTGTTCGGCTTTGGCCTTTCCGGCCACAGATGATCCACAACAGACCTCATGGCGAGTCCGGACAATCTATTCAGCTCGGCCCATTCGGCAAGCTGATCAGCCAATGGAAGCGGACGCTCTGGAACATTAAATTGTCACCGGAATAGCTTGTCCACTTCACGATCTATTTGATCTCGTAAGTATTCGGCCGCATCGACAACAGTCGCCGCCAAGTCCAGATATGCGTCCGCCGAACTCCACAGCCGATCCAGAGGGGCATACTGAGGATCTCCAAACTTCCTCCGCAGCATGAAGGGTTTCCCAGCCGCGATATCCCCAGCTTGACGCAGCTCCTCCTTGTTCGCTCTCATCGCAGAGCGGGTGTCTTTGGTCGCCATCGTGGCCTTTTCCAGGTCCGTCGCCTTCGCCCGGTTTTCTTCTTCAAGAAGCTGGAAATGGTCGGCAGTGTCTTTTAACTTTACAGCCATCTTGGCCATTTTCTCTTTGCTCTCACAATGCGTGGCCTTTTCGGCTCTTAACTCTTTGGCCGCCTTTAAAGCGGCCGCACTACTACTCCTTGCTTGCTCCTTGGCTCGGGCAAGCTCCGCCCGAAGGGCCTCCATGGTGGCAGCTCCATCTGCAATCAAAACATATCAAAGATACTGGCATCATGCTGCTCTTATTATATGACGATCACCAGAAAAATCACTCACCATGTGCCTCGTCAAGCCGCTTGTTGACAAGCACAATGTCGGCATCTGCCGCATCCAGTTGCCGTTTTAGTACGGCAAACCCATCAGTCCGGCTGGCCACCGGAGCTTCAACCACCTGCACATAAAGGCGGTATGGTCATTTCTTGGGACTACGATCCTCTATTTGCCACCATTCTCAATGACAACCAGAGTCTCAGGGGCTACTATCTACACAGGGCACACCTTAAAATGTGCGGTACTGTCTAAAAAATACATCATTTCACGTACCTCAAAACCCGTCAGTAGACTCATAAAGGCCTCATGCAACCCGCTTTCGGCGGACGAAATCCTTTCAACCACCGTACTCATCAACGTACGGTGCTCTTCTGAGATAGTTGCTCGCTCTAGCAGATTCCTCAGTACGTCCGACCGCATACTAGACGGTGTTGGACTCTTTTGGTTGCTCTCTTCAAGAGCCGGATACTGGAGACTTCGGGTGGCCATAGGATTGTCTTCTGGTCTCGCCGGATCCGGAGAGACCCTCCGCGACGACACTTCAAGGTCGCCCGCTTCTTGAGCAGGGGAGTCTGGGGGAGGCGTTTCGCTCTCCATCATCTCCGGAAGAAGATCCCCCGAAGACGAGCTCTGCTGAGAAGGGCTAAGATCTGAACTGCAAGATAAATGCTTCGGTTATTTTCCTCAGAAGTAAGGTAGGATATCTTCACTATTAAGTACTTTTTAATTACTTACAGCTCGTTAGAGGGCTGATCCCCCCGCGGGCATTGTGCGGCTAGAGCACCCTCCGAGGCAGGATCCTCTGGCAGAGATTTCTTCTCCAGTTTGGAAACCTTGGTTTCCGGATCTTCAGAGGTAGTCCTCTTCCTTCCCCGGGGTGAGAGAATGTCAGATTCTTCCCCTGGGTTGTCCTCCCTCACGGAGACGCTCATTCTCTTGGTTGGAATAGGTAGCGGTGGAGGCCCGCTTTCGCCCTCTTTATTCACCCCTTCATCTTCCGTCGAGGGCACCAGGCAAGGTGTTGGCTCGAGCATCTTTTCCAGCACCGGATTGTCCAAGCCTTCAGGAAGGGGGGCCGAACACCGGATCATCTTCGCCTTTGTTACCCAGTCCTGGTCAAAGAGCGATTCTTCAGAATGATGTCATGATAAAGAAAAGGACAGTGTATTCGGCCATGGGATTACTTACTTGGGCCACGGTGCGGTTGCTGCTCAGACCCACATCTTCGGTAGTGTCTGGACACTCTATCTGGGGTCCGAAGAACGATTTGTAGATCTCCTCTTGCGTCAGGCCGAGGAAATTCTGAATAGTGTGCGGTCCTTCCGGGTTGAATTCCCACATGCGGAGGGGCCGGCGTTTGCAAGGCTGGACTCGACGAACCAGCATGACTTGCTGCATCACCATAACCATACTGAAATCTCCCTCGAAGAGATCTCAGATGCGGCTCTGCAGTATGGGCACGTCCTTGGTTGGGCCCTAGCTCAGCCCCCTGCTGATCCATGACATCAGTTGTGGTGGAGGGCCCGAGCGGAAGGTGGGGGCGGCTACCCACTTGGCACTTCGGGGAGCCATGACGTAAAACCACTCTCGTTGCCACAGTCCGGACACCTCTGGAAAGGAGCCCTTCGGCCATGGAGCGCCAGCAATTTTGCTTATTAGAGCACCTCCGCACGCTGCGTACTGCCCCTCGACCATCTTCGGCTTCACATCAAAGGTCTTGAGCCACAGGCCGAAGTGAGGGGTAATGCGGAGGAAGGCCTCACAAACGACAATAAATGACGAGATGTGAAGGAGGGAATCCGGGGCTAGATCGTGAAAATCCAGCCCGTAACAGAACATAAGACCCCTAACAAAAGGATCCAGAGCGAGGCCTAGTCCTCGGAGGAAGTGGGAGACGAACACAACGCTCTCATTGGGTTCGGGAGTGGGGATGACCTGCCCTCGGGCGGGCAGCCTATGCGAAATTTCGGCGGTCAGGTATCTGGCCTCCCTCAACTTCTTGATATCCTCCTCCGTGACGGAGGAAGGCATCCACCGGCCTTAAAGGCTGGATCCGGACATGATTGAAGGTCCGAAGCACCTGACCTAGGCTTTGGGTGTTAGAACTCGAGGCGGGGGAAGGATTCGATTGAGCGTGTGAGGGAAGAAGTAAAAGCCTTGTCCCTTTATAAAGAGGGTGAATATCAAGCGTCCTCCTCGTGACCGTTTGGGACTTGCCTAAAATCTAGGAGTCCTAGGCGCGGTTGGGTTACCCACGTCCGTATTAATGAGAATCTCGTAATAAGGGGAACACGATCTCTGCTCTGACAAGACATGTCAAGAAACCGCCTCGCATTATGTGCGGGGCTGGTTAAGGAATAATTACCGGGCCATGGCATGATGTCATGCTGCCAAAACGTGTCGGCAGATTGGATTTGTGGAAATATTATTCTCTCTACGGTGGTATGTGGAACTTATTTTGCAGGGTTGGACACTATCCTTGTATTCAAATTCTTCCGTGGTGTATTCGGAGGAGGAACCCGCCTTGCAATGCCGAAGACAACACTGCGCGCCGGACTCATCGTCATTGAAGCCTGGTTCAGGGGCTACTGAGGGAGTCCTGGATTAGGGGGTCTCCGGACAGCCGGACTATATCCTTTGGCCGGACTATTGGACTATGAAGATACAAGATTGAAGACTTTGTCTCGTGTCCGGATGGGACTCTACTTGGCGTGGAAGGCAAGCTAGGCAATACGAATATGTATATCTCCTCCTTTGTAACCGACCTTGTGTAACCCTAGCCCCCTCCGGTGTCTATATAAACTGGAGGGTTTTAGTCCATAGGACAACAGACAATCATACCATAGGCTAGCTTCTAGGGTTTAGCCTCTCCGATCTCGTGGTAGATCAACTCTTGTACTACACATATTATCAAGAATAATCAAGCAGGACGTAGGATTTTACCTCCATCAAGAGGGCCCGAACCTGGGTAAAACATCATGTCCCCTGCCTCCTGTTACCATCCGCCTTAGACGCACAGTTCGGGACCCCCTACCCGAGATCCGCCGGTTTTGACACCGACAAAGGCCATCATGGAACTTCTCCTGACTGCGTGCATCAGTTGCAATGTGTTCTTCAGCATAGCGGGACAAGTCCAGAAACTCCCGCTGATAAGCTTCCACAGTTTTGTTGCCTTGGGTGAGGCTGCGGAACTCGCGCTTCTTCCGATCCATGACTCCCTGAGGAATGAAGCGAGCATGGAAGGCAGCTTGGAAGTCTGGCCAGGTGATGATTGTTCCAACCGGCAGGGTACGCCTATGGTTGTCCCACCATTGAGCAGCGGGTCCCTTCAAGAAGAAGGAAGCAAAGGTGACATAGCTGGCAGGGGCTACATTAGCCGACTCCATCTCATAGGTGATGTCACGGAGCCAGTCATCAGCATCTAGAGGCTGAGTTGAGCTGCGGTACACAGTTGGGTTGAGACGCATGAAATCCTGCAGAGTCACTTGGGTTGGCTGCTGGTTCATATTGGGGCGAGGAAACTGAGCCATAATATTCTCCATGAACTGGCGATTCAGCTCAAACTGTTGCATCATCCCAGCCATGTACTCAGGCGGGGGTGGGGGAGGGTTACCACGACCACGACCACCTAGTCTAACCATCCTGCTAATATATAACAGGAGTAGTTCAGCATTGAGAATTGTAAGGGCAGGAATCATTCATGATGAAACATGCTTAATGAAAGGAACACGATAGATACTACTTAGTAGTTGGCATAGCTTACAAAAGAGACCATGCATAGAGTTCGGTACACAGAGTTCAGTATACAGACTAAGAACATCATAGGCGGCACATAGGCTCGCGGCGAATGCATCTAACACTAACAAGCAAGCCTATATCAGTCCCAGGAGGAACTATGGAGGTAGGTGTAGCCTGACAGCTGGTAGTGACACGAAGGGAAGACCTCCACGCGAGTAGCCTGGGGTCCGCAGATACTCTGGTGCGGAACCCGATGCGCAGGTGGCAGGAGAGGACCAAGTGCGGGAGAGTAGCCTCCCACATCTGGCCAACCGACACCCTGGGGCATCACGGTCCTGGCAGGGTAGATCGCAGAACGTGACAGATCACCAGATCGGACAGAGGGGTGCAACAGTGTCAGAGCACGGTACAGGTGCTGACGGGTGGTGTACAACTCGTGGCGAAGAGCTCGGTTAGCTCTATCCAGCCCATCGGCATGCAGAACCAGGTTCTGATGATAGAAGGGCTCCCGGGTGACAGTGGAGTAGGCAGCAGTGTAGTATCCCTCCGCACCAACATCGGATGCGATAGCAATGTGCCTGAAGGGGGAGGTGTCCAACTCCTGGTACTCTCCATGAAGACGTGTCAGAGCAGCATAAGCAGCATCGTGGACCGCCATATCGATAGTCACTCCAACACCATGAGCAGTGTGCAGCACGGTAGTGGAGTCATACTCCCGAGAGTAGAGGTGGACGATGGCACGGTACTGCTCCTGGTTGAAGTCCTGGTACTCCTCGTAGACAGTGTACTCAGGGTGCCAGCGATAACCTAGATAGGTCATCATCCCAACCAACACAGCAGGTGATCCTGAGGCACCAATGGCCATCGTGTGGCGCACGACCTGTCTCGTGGGTTCCATCTGAAAACAAAGATGTTTTCATAGGAGTCAAATGACAATGTGAATAATGTCAAATACTACTCTAAAGAATAACTAGGGCTTATCCAACTTTGGGGTGAACGTGGTCACGGGGTCCTAATGTTAGAGTTAGTAAAAATCGTTTAACTCGAGTAGAAGAGAGTTCAGAGTCCCAGAGTAAGGATCGGAGTAAAAGATCCTAATACCACCCAGATGGCGACGTGGGAACGTAAGGCACAAAGCCATGTTAGTAAAAGTTTTTGTAATGTCTAGACTCGACTTCGGCCAAGGAGTGTGGAAGGGGGATTCCTACAGGCAGTCGGCTTTGATACCAACTTGTGACGCCCCGATTCAATCGTACACTAATCATACATGCAAACATGTACGATCAAGATCAGGGACTCACGGGAAGATATCACAACACAACACTACAAATAAAATAAGCCATACAAGCATCATATTACAAGCCAGGGGCCTCGAGGGCTCGAATACAAGAGCTCGATCATAGACGAGTCAGCGGAAGCAACAATATCTGAGTGCAGACATAAGTTAAACAAGTTTGCCTTAAGAAGGCTAGCACAAACTGGGATACAGATCGAAAGAGGCGCAGGCCTCCTGCCTGGGATCCTCCTAAACTACTCATGGTCGTCGTCACCGGGCTGCACGTAGTAGTAGGCGCCTCTCGAGTAGTAATAGTCGTCATCGACAGTGGCGTCTGGCTCCTGGGCTCCAACGTCTGGTCGCAGCAATCGAGTATAGAAAGGGGGAAAAGAGGGAGCAAAGCAACTGTGAGTACTCATCCAAAGTACTCGCAAGCAAGGAGCTACACTACATATGTATGCATTGGTATCAAATGGAATAAGGGTATCATATGTGGACTGAACTGCAGAATGTCGGAATAAGAGGGGGATAGCTAATCCTTTCGAAGACTACGCTTCTGGTAAGCTCCATCTTGCAGCAGGAGAAGAGAGTAGATGGTAAGTTCACCAAGTAGCATCGTGTAGCATAATCCTAACCGATGATCCTCCCTTCGTCGCCCTGTGAGAGAGCGATCACCGGTTGTATCTGGCATTTGGAAGGGTGTGTTTTATTAAGTATCCGGTTCTAGTTGTCATAAGGTCAAGGTACAACTCCGGGTCGTCCTTTTACTGAGGGACACGGCTATTCGAATAGATCAACTTCCCTGCAGGGGTGCACCACATTTCCCAACACGCTCGATCCCCTTTGTCCGGACACACTTTCCTGGGTCATGCCCGGCCTCGGAAGATCAACACGTCGCAGCCCTACCTAGTCACAATAGAGAGGTCAGCACGCCGGTCTAAATCCTATGGCGCAGGGGTCTGGGCCCATCGCCCTTTGCACACCTGCACATTGCGAACGCGGCCGGAGAGCAGACCTAGCAACCTCCATTACAAAGGAAGTTGCGTTACGCGGTCCAACCCGACGCGCGCCGCTCAGTCGCTGACGTCAAGAAGGGTTCGGCTGATACCACGACGTCGAGTGCCCATAACTATCCCCGCGTAGATGGTTAGTGCGTATAGGCCAGTAGCCAGACTCAGATCAAATACCAAGATCTCGTTAAGCGTGTTATTTTGAAATAACCACGGACACCGACCAGGGCCAGGCCCACCTCTCTCCTAGGTGGTCTCAACCTGCCCTGTCGCTCCGCCACAAAGTAACAGTCGGGGGCCTTCGGGAACTCAGGCCCACCTCTACCGGGATGGACCCACCAGCCCCTTCAGCCCCCAACATCGGAATCACTCGCAGGTACTCCTACGAGCCAACCTGACTTTAATCACCACCTATATAGCATGTATATATGTATAAGTATATAGCCGTGATCACCTCCCGAGTGATCACGGCCGGATAGTATAGCATGGCAGACGGACAAGAAGGTAGGGCCACTAATGATAAACTAGCATCCTATACTAAGTATTTAGGATTGCAGGTAAGGTATCAACAGCTGTAGCAACAATGACAGGCTATGCATCAGAATATGATTAACAGAAAGCAGTAACATGCTACACTACTCTAATGCAAGCAGTAGAGAGAAGAGTAGGCGATATCCAGTGATCAAAGGGGGGGCTTGCCTGGTTGCTCTGGCAAGAGAGAGGGGTCGTCAACACCGTAGTCGTACTGGGTAGCAGCGGCGTCGGTCTCGGTGTCTAGCGAGAGAAGAGGGGGAAGAAACAATAAATATAATACAAACAAATGCATGACGATGCATGACATGACAAAGCGTGATGCTAGGTGTGCCCTAACGCAGTACGAGGTGGTACCGGTGAAGGGGGAAAACATCCGGGAAAGTATTCCCGGTGTTTCGCGTTTTCAGACAGATGAATCGGAGGGGGAAAGTTGCGTGTTTGCTATGCTAGGGATGCGTGGCGGATGAACGGGCTGTGTATTCAGATTCGTCTCATCGTTCTGAGCAACTTTCATGTACAAAGTTTTTCCATCCGAGCTATGGTTTATTTTATATTAATTTTTAAAAGATTTAATTTAATTTTAGAATTTATTTAATTAATTTAAACCAACATTATCCAGAATAGTGTTTGCTGACGTTATCATGATGTCAGTATGATGTCAGCAGTTGACCTGGTCAACCTGACATGTGGGTCCCGCATGTCGTTGTCTAACTAACTAACTGTTTAATTAGATTAATTAGCACATTAATTTGGTTTAATAGTTAGTTAACAGAATTAATTAATTAAGTTAATTATTTATTTATTTTTATTATTAATTATTTATTTATTATATATATTTTATCTTTTTTTAAACGTCCTGGGGGTGGGCCCCGGCTGTCATTGGGCCAGGGGCCCTAACGGGCATGGGTGCTAGCGGGCGCGGGTGCTGGGAAACCGGGGCCCCGGTGTTGCAGGCGCATGCGGCGGGACGCCGGAGCGCGCGGCCCAGGGGGAGCAGCGGGCGGCGCCGGCGGAGGGCTGCGCGCGCGTGGGCCGGCAAGGCCACCGCAGCGCCGGCGAGGCGGGGCCAGGCGCGCGCCGAGCGGCGAGCAGGCAGCAGAGGCGTCGGGGCGTGGCCAGCGAGCTGCAGAGCAGCGGCGGCGAGCGAGCGGAAGGGAGGCACGGGGTCAGTGGGCAAGGCGAGCGTGGTGAACGGGCGAAGGTCGCGAGGGGCGGCGCAGCCGCAGCTGCAGCAGCGGGAGGGGGTTGCGGGTGGTGGCCGCGGTGTGCGCGCGGGCACGAGAGGAGGAGAGACCAAGGGCGCGCGCGCGAGGGCTGCAGCCGGGCGCGGTCGTAGGCGGCAGCAGCGCAGGCGGTCGGCGGCACTGGCGGGGCAGAGCAGAGCCGGGGCAGTGGGGCATGGGGAGGTAGACGGGGGAATGGGTCTCACCGGTTGGGAGGATAAGGGGAAAGGGGGGAGGCCGCAGCTGGGCCGGCCGGGCAGCCTGGTGGCCTGTTGGGTCGTGGCCCGGGGGGATTTTCTCTTTTTTTTTTCTGTTAGACCTCATGACCTCAATTAGACCTTATGTTTGGATACTTTAGAGCTATTTGAGCCCAAAGTAATTCTAACCCATGAATCCAAAAAGGGCCATTATAAGTCACGAAAGCATTCGTAGTGCAACTTTCGGGCATTTCCTATTTAGCGTCACAGGGGCCGGTTTTAGTTGTTTCTGAAGGTTCTTTTAGTCTGTCTTTAATCCTGAAAAAACAAATGCGCGCTGGTTGCGATTCGAACCCGTGACCCACCTTTCCTACTTGGGATAGTGCAACCATCGCGCCAGCTAACTAGGATACATCAAAATTGTACTTTCTCATTGTTGTATTCTTTATTTTCCCTATTTCCTTTCCTTTTTCTTTTTTTCTTTACCATCTTCTGTTTTTATTTTTTCCCTCCTGGTTCATTGAATTCTTTGCAAATATGTAAACTTTTCTTTTAAATCCGATGGACTTTTCCTGAAATCCGCTGAACTTTTTTCCAAATCGATGAAGCTTTTTTCAAATTCGGTGGCCTTTTTTGAAAATTGGTGAACTTACTTTATAACTTTGGTGAACTTTTTTTTAAAATTCGATGAACTTTTTTCAAATTCGGTGAACTTTTTTCTGAATTCGATGAACTTTTTTCAAATTTGATGAACTTTTTTCTAAAATTTGATGAATTTTTTTCTAAAATTCAATGAACTTTTTTCAAATTTGGTGAACTTTTTCAAATTTGGTGAACTTTTTTTCCAAATTTGATGAACTTTTTTCGCATTTCATGAACTTTTTTTCCAAAATCAATGAACTTCTTTCACATTTTTGTGAATTTTTTTCAAAATCGATGAATTTCTTCAAATAGATGAACTTTTCTTATCATATTGGATGAACTTTTTCAAGATTTGATGAACTTTCTTTCATAAAAAAAATAAAAACGTTAGTTGTACTGCGTAATAAATAACGCGCATACAATAGTTCTTAAAGATTTTGTGTTGCTCTTAGTCATAGTCGTCTAGAGGGCATAGTGGTTAGCTGAACCACGGATCAAAGCAGCGACCTGAGTTCGAGTCCTTATGCTTGCAAGTTTCTTGCGAAACTTTTTCGGACCGGTCTAGCCGGCGGCCGGGCGCTCGGTTCTACATATTAAGAAGAGCAAAATTATTGTAATTTAAAAGTACTAAAAAAGACAGTGCTAATTAATCATTCTATGTGATCTTTTCTCACGTGATGGATACCTGTCTCATGTTCGTCTCTAGTTCGAGTCCTTATGCTTGCAAGTTAGCGCTCGGTTCTACATATTAAGAAGAGCAAAATTATTGTTTTAAAAGCTAAAAGACAATGCTGCTTGCAAGTTTTGCGAAACTTTTTCGGACCGTCAGCCGGCGGCCGGGCGCTCGGTTCTACATATTAAGAAGAGCAAAATTATTGTAATTTAAAAGTACTAAAAAAGACAGTGCTAATTAATCATTCTATGTGATCTTTTCTCACGTGATGGATACCTGTCTCATGTTCGTCTCTAGTTCGAGTCCTTATGCTTGCAAGTTTCTTGCGAAACTTTTTCGGACCGGTCTAGCCGGCGGCCGGGCGCTCGGTTCTACATATTAAGAAGAGCAAAATTATTGTAATTTAAAAGTACTAAAAAAGACAGTGCTAATTAATCATTCTATGTGATCTTTTCTCACGTGATGGATACCTGTCTCATGTTCGTCTCTAGTTCGAGTCCTTATGCTTGCAAGTTTCTTGCGAAACTTTTTCGGACCGGTCTAGCCGGGCCGGGCGCTCGGTTCTACATAGTTGAAGAGCAAAATTATTGTACTTATGCTTGCAAGTTTCTTGCGAAACTTTTTCGGACCGGTCTAGCCGGCGGCCGGGCGCTCGGTTCTACATATTAAGAAGAGCAAAATTATTGTAATTTAAAAGTACTAAAAAAGACAGTGCTAATTAATCATTCTATGTGATCTTTTCTCACGTGATGGATACCTGTCTCATGTTCGTCTCTAGTTCGAGTCCTTATGCTTGCAAGTTTCTTGCGAAACTTTTTCGGACCGGTCTAGCCGGCGGCCGGGCGCTCGGTTCTACATATTAAGAAGAGCAAAATTATTGTAATTTAAAAGTACTAAAAAAGACAATGCTAATTAATCATTCTATGTGATCTTTTCTCACGTGATGGATACCTGTCTCATGTTCGTCTCTAGTTCGAGTGGTCTAGCCGGCGGCCGGGCGCTCGGTTCTACATATTAAGAAGAGCAAAATTATTGTAATTTAAAAGTGCTAAAAAAGACAATGCTGCTTGCAAGTTTCTTGCGAAACTTTTTCGGACCGGTCTAGCCGGCGGCCGGGCGCTCGGTTCTACATATTAAGAAGAGCAAAATTATTGTAATTTAAAAGTACTAAAAAAGACAGTGCTAATTAATCATTCTATGTGATCTTTTCTCACGTGATGGATACCTGTCTCATGTTCGTCTCTAGTTCGAGTCCTTATGCTTGCAAGTTTCTTGCGAAACTTTTTCGGACCGGTCTAGCCGGCGGCCGGGCGCTCGGTTCTACATATTAAGAAGAGCAAAATTATTGTAATTTAAAAGTGCTAAAAAAGACAATGCTAATTAATCATCCTATGTGATCTTTTCTCACGTGATGGATACCTGTCTCATGTTCGTCTCTAGTGCATTAATTTTTGATTTTAAAATTATAAAAGACATATCTTGTAAACCGCGTGTCGAAATTCAGATTCGTTTTCATCGTTGTAACCCTAGCGACGTGCTTTTTAAAAGTAGATCCCGCATGGTGATATTTCGACGAACTAGTCTTCCTGCGAACTAAACATCAATGTGTGTGCAACTAGACTACATTGTCGCGCCAACTGAGCATATGTGTGTGCCAATAGTCCTGCCAACTAAACATCAATGTGTTTGCAACTAGACTACATTGCGGCGGCGAATGAGCATATGTGTGTGTCAATAGTCCTGCCAACTAAACATCAATATATGTGCAACTAGACTTCATTGTCGCGCCAACTAAGTACACGTGTGTGTAACTAGTCTTGCCAACTAAATATCAATGTGTGTGCAAGTAGACTACATTGTCGCGCCAAATGAGTATATGTGTATGCCAATAGTCTTGCCAACTAAACATCAAAGTTGTCATGGTTGCTAGACTGCAATCTCATAGGAAGTTGAATCATGCAGATCCAAAAACTGATTTTATAAAAAGTTGCACGATGTACTACTAAAGTTGCACAATACAGTACTAAAGTTGCACAATACATCAATATATGTGCAACTAGACTTCATTGTCGCGCCAACTAAGTACACGTGTGTGTAACTAGTCTTGCCAACTAAATATCAATGTGTGTGCAAGTAGACTACATTGTCGCGCCAAATGAGTATATGTGTATGCCAATAGTCTTGCCAACTAAACATCAAAGTTGTCATGGTTGCTAGACTGCAATCTCATAGGAAGTTGAATCATGCAGATCCAAAAACTGATTTTATAAAAAGTTGCACGATGTACTACTAAAGTTGCACAATACAGTACTAAAGTTGCACAATACATCAATATATGTGCAACTAGACTTCATTGTCGCGCCAACTAAGTACACGTGTGTGTAACTAGTCTTGCCAACTAAATATCAATGTGTGTGCAAGTAGACTACATTGTCGCGCCAAATGAGTATATGTGTATGCCAATAGTCTTGCCAACTAAACATCAAAGTTGTCATGGTTGCTAGACTGCAATCTCATAGGAAGTTGAATCATGCAGATCCAAAAACTGATTTTATAAAAAGTTGCACGATGTACTACTAAAGTTGCACAATACAGTACTAAAGTTGCACAATACATCAATATATGTGCAACTAGACTTCATTGTCGCGCCAACTAAGTACACGTGTGTGTAACTAGTCTTGCCAACTAAATATCAATGTGTGTGCAAGTAGACTACATTGTCGCGCCAAATGAGTATATGTGTATGCCAATAGTCTTGCCAACTAAACATCAAAGTTGTCATGGTTGCTAGACTGCAATCTCATAGGAAGTTGAATCATGCAGATCCAAAAACTGATTTTATAAAAAGTTGCACGATGTACTACTAAAGTTGCACAATACAGTACTAAAGTTGCACCATATAGCACCAAAGTTGGAATCAAAAAAATTTTGTTGAAACATGCTCATGCGGGATCTAGTTTCAAAGATCTCGTCGCAAGAGTTCCAGCAGTGAAAACGGATCTGAATTCCGACGCGTGGTTTGAAATATATGACTTTTTAAAATTTAAAACTCTGAAATGAATATGCGTGGATCCGTTCAGTTCGAAATGGAGTAATCAGTGTGAACGCGTTTAATGCTAACAGCCACATGCATTAGAAGTCGAAAAAATTAACAGCCACATGCATGCGAAACGCGGCCGCTCCATTCAACCAAATAGTATGTATGCACTTTTTAGATTTTATGAACTTTTTCCGCGAAAACAGCTTCCGCGCTGGTGCATTCGTGGGCCGGCCCACTTGGCTCTGCTGTAGGCGCCGGTTGACGTTCGCGGCGCCGAACTGAATACGAGCTCCCCAACTTTCGTCATGTTACACGTTTTTTCAACTTTCTAACATTGCCCTCGCTTCGCCACTCCTTACACATTTTTTTCATCGGATTTGCCTATTTCTGACGGCAGCCTGATTCTGCACGACGGCTGCTGGTTTCTGCCCTATGTTGGACCTGTATTTCCTCACAAATAGATGACCAGTATATGATATCAGTGTAAGTTATTATTGACATTGCACCCAATCAAATATTACACACATTGTCTAAGCTACACAGACCCTTCAGATGAAATTACAAAGGATACAAAGTAGCCCGGGCAGCGTGTAACGAAGAACGTTAAAAATGAATCCTGAGAAGCAAGAGCGTCGCGATACTGATTGTCGCTAGGAGCTCAGCAAAACCCTAAGAATGCCCATGTGGATCTTACTCCAAGAGATCTCATCATGCATCCTCAGCACCGATGAATTCTCATGGCGAATTCAGGAAAACCCGAAGGATGCTCGAGCAGGTCCTACAGCTAAAGATCTCATCCTGCATCCTTGCCACCAATGAATTCTCCGGTAGCATCCCAAGGCCTAGCTTCGAAAGATTTCCCGATCATACTCCTCTTCTTGTTTACTGTCCCGTCGTCACGCGCGTACTCGGGGAAATAGTCCAGGAAAGATTTACTTCCAAGAGAATACACTCCTTCGAACAGGAACTCCGTCACCAAATCCTGAATATCAAAGCAATAAGTAACTCTGCAAATAACATGAATTGGGTGTGTGTAAATAACTAAATATAGTGAATATCGCAGGAAGAGAAACCTTGGCATGGCTTTCACCAATCAACTTCTTCAGAAGTGGAAACCCAGGATCCTACCCATAGACAAGGCACGACATTAGTGGAAGATGCTCTGTGGCAGCTGCTTTAACAAATGATAATATCTAATGGCAGTCCTAATTTGGCGCAAGTAACAGTGTAATGACAAATAGTCAATGAATATAACTTTCTCCGCATGGGTTTTATGAAAAATACAAACCTTTTCAGCCCTCCATGTGAGATATCTATGTTGCGCTTCTCTGTTACGAACAACTTTCGTTGTGTCATTCTCTTCAGTTGCTTGATCCGTTAACTGAAGCCAAACCTGCGTCATCAGAAACATGAGAAAACAGAGCATGATACTTGAAATTGCATGTCTGGCACAACAGTTCAGAAATTTAATAAAGCAATCGTGAATACCTTATAGTAATCCATCAAAGCTGAATATAGAACATGATGGTTGCGTTCAGTGGGCTCAAATATAGTCCAGATCACGATTGGAGAGAAGAATCTCAGAGATTCGCTCGTAATCTTGCCACCCCATGGCAGAAGCTGCATTTTCTCTAAATAAAGATAACACTCTATGTATAAAGCTAATAGAAAAAGACTGGGGTAATGCATTTGGGTGAAGGATAAGATCCAAGTACCTCACTGTACTTCTGCATAAGGGGCATCAAATTCCTGTAGTATTTATCTTTGTAATCCTTGTCTTCAGTTATATCGTATAGCGGATTGAGGTCCCTGCAAGTAATTCAAATAGTTCTTTCAGGCCATTATTCATATTCTAGTTTAACCATAGTAATTAAGTCTTGAATGGCATACATATCATGGCACTTACAAGACAACGATACTCTGTGCAGGAGTCGTAAAAGCGTTGGCACAAAATATAGGAAGATCGTATTCAGGTTCAGAGAAAGCAGCAAAGTCGAGAACCTGCATGGGCATATGCATTATAAGTATAGCTTGGTGGATCATAAGCCTCGATAAATGAAATCCTCAATGACACTCCCTTGTCCCTTCAGTCATAAACTGAGTGATGAAACAGAGATAAGAGATTTCAAAAGGAAAATATCACCACTGATTCGACTGTACGATATTCATAGAACAAATGAAACCTGTAATATTATGGAACTTCAGATGTAATCAGATAGAACAAATTAAAGCTGTAATATTCAGATATAATCAACTTCACATGTACACCCATCTTTCAGTTCATAGCCTTCTGGGATAGTTGTTGGAGGGTTTTGGACAAGTGAACTTGGAGATGAAGTACCTGAACCGA
Organism: Triticum urartu; assembly: GCF_003073215.2. Taxonomy (NCBI): domain Eukaryota; kingdom Viridiplantae; phylum Streptophyta; class Magnoliopsida; order Poales; family Poaceae; genus Triticum; species Triticum urartu. The sequence continues at coordinate 704,669,381 of NC_053024.1, read as the reverse complement.
GTTTTTCTTCTCAACTGTCAAGCTGCGAAGCAGTCTGATCTTGGGGGCACTGAAGGAGAGAGCGTCCAAAACAGCAGCATCGTCGTTGGCTCGTATGAGCCTGAACTTTTCCTGGGAGCATGACACAGGACAAAATCATCTTCTGTAATGACAAATGTGACTGGCGTCAGCCGACATCACAGGATACCTACACTTTAAGATGTTCTAGATGGACAATTGCATAAAAAAAATGCCTATACCAGACTCGGAGACTGACCCTCAACGGCTTAACTAGTCAATAATTATAAGTATATCTGAAGAAATAAGGCTCGTGCTTGGGGTCATTGTTTACAGGAGATCCTGGGCGTCAGACAAAGACCAAGCACCGAAATTCAGCCGGCACTAGTGCGACATCACAACAGTACTGATTTTGCTTCTCTGTTATAGACTGAATTTTCAGTTAGCAGGCGCATCTGAATTCGTGGAGCTAACGGGCTAGCATCGACACCTGTATGAAGTTACAGCTTTGCTAGTCACCTCGAGCAGACAGAGCATGCTCGCCAGCGCAGCGTGAACCGAACCAGGACATTGCAAGGTGGCAAGGAAAGAGGAACAGGGAGCTCAGCAAGGCGAGCAAGGGAAGGGAAGCAGTAGGACATGAACCAACCTGCGAGGGGTGGGGTGTGAGGGCGGTGCGGAGGCGGGTCTGCTCCAGCGCGGTGCGGACGAACCTCTGGTACGACGAGCCGGCGCCCAGCACTCCGGCGCCGCCGCCGCCGCTCATCCCCTCTGCTCCTTCCCCTCCCAGCCCAGTTGCTACAGTCCACTGCGGTGTGCGAGGCATGGATGAGAGGGGAGAGGCGAGGACACGTGGGAGGGATTCCCCATCGATCCATCCATCCAACCAACCAACCCATGCTGCACGCATCTTGATGTAATAATGCAGTTTCTTTTTTCCCAAAGAAAGCAACTTGCAGAAACTTGGCCACTTGGTAGTACTACGTCAGGTTACAAATAACACATAGCCCCGCAGTAGACCCTAATTGTAACAGGATCCTTGTTGCAAGAGCATCTTGGCCAAGTCCATTGCCGTTGCAACAGGATCCTTGTTGCAAAAAGCATTGTAAAATTGGCGGAGCACGCATCATTGATGGTGGGTGGGGAGCTCGCGGCATAAATGAAGGGAGTCAGGAGGAGGAGGGCAAGAGAGGGGGACAAGCTTGATGAGCTCCGGGTATATTTGGGGGTAGCAAAGACCAACTCTTATGCCTGTCCCCGGTCTGAATCAGAGGAGGAGAGATCAGGGAAGACACCTGCAACAGTTCATGGCGGTCGATGCTATAAGAGCGGGGTGGTGAATGACAAAGGCTTGCTGCAAAGGGTGTGCTGGGAGAGGAGAGGGATAGCTAGAGGGAAGGGGAAGCTTCACGTTGATCTTCCCCACGGGGGCACGTGACGCCCGAAGGAGATGGACGTAGTTTTGTTTTCAGTCAGGTGATTTGAAGCGTTGTCGTGTAAATAAACACACATTTAAGCAGGTATAAAATGTAAGACGGTTTTTATTGCCTATGCAAACAAAAAAAAGTCTTACATTTCGGTACAAAGGAAGTAGATCACATGAGGCGGAACCAAATCTTCTTGCCTAGGAGTATTCTGCTTACGGAGAGCGCAGTTCCACCACCGGCCAGCGGGATGCTGCAACCACTACAACAATGTTATCTGTCCATTTCCAAGGGAATATTCCCTGCTTTCCTCATCACTCGCTAGGCCATGTTCCATCGCTGCTTACACCATTAGTCCATTACCATTACTATAGTATACTAAACTCTGAAGAATTATGCTCTACGATACGATCAGTAAGAATGTCTTGACACTCAAGAATATAATCCGATCGAGTATGTTGGTCACTGCGCAGAAACGTTCAGGTTCTGGATTCTCGCTTTAAACAAGTGCAAGTGCTGCTTCTCCGGTATTTGACTATGCTCGGCTAGCGTACATGGCGCCTTCGAAACAAAAAAACCGAAGGACCTTTCTACTGGCATCTATTCCGGGAGGCAAAGCGCATGACAAGTTCAGAAATACCGGGCAGGAAAAACGCATCCCAGACGGCTTCCTAGAGACTGTTGTGTTGTTTCTATTTTAACAGATTTGCCTCGCATATTAATTAAGAGGAGAGTAGAGTGTGTGCTACAAGCCCGAAGTTACAATAAGATTCTCTCCCAGCATAATGGTCCCCAAAAAAATTGTGTACCCTCGGCGATCCAAAGGTGGGCCTCTCCTTTGATGTTATTGAGCAAGATTGGCGGCGGAGTGCTTCTGTGGCGAAACATCCAAGCATTTCTCTTGTTACCTCTGAGCCAACTGATGAGCAACATGACGGATGCCATGGCCCTGCCATTGGCGGTGTTGATGTCGGAATGATTTGTCCACCAATCCTTGATGGAGCCCTCAAGGTGCCAAACGGAGGTGTCAATGCTGTCAAGATGAAGCCACTCGTTCGCTAGGTTCCAAAGACAGATGGTAAAGTGACAATTGAAGAAGAGGTGCACTCCAGTTTCTTGTACCCATTTGTAAAGGAGGACAAAGGCCGCAATTTGGCCAACAATGCCTAGCCAATCTATCGGCGGTTCATATCCTATCTTGAGTCGTTAACCAAGCAAAGAACTTGACTTCTGGTGGTGCACAAGCCTTCCGTGCCGAGTGCTCTATGGGAGAGTAGAAAGTACTACCTAATAATTGTGTCGCATAGGCGGAGGCCGCGGAGACTCTTGTGCATAACTGAACTCTGAATACGTCTTCTTGTATTCCTACCAAGTTTGTCTGGAAGTGTTATACCAGGGACAAGTTCATCCAATTTTACATCTGCCGATGCAGCATTAGTATATTTCATCAGGAAAGGTGGCAAGTTTCATAACACTTACAGGACAACAATACTTTGTGGTGTGCAGGAGTAGTAAAAGCGTTGGTGCAAAATATAGGAAGATCGTATTCAGGTTCAGAGAGCAGCAAAGTCAAGAACCTCCATGGGCATCAGCAGATATAATTATAGGAGTCCTACACTTTCAGAACCTCCATGGGCATCAGCAGATATAATTATAGGAGTCCTACACTTTCAGGCATTCTAGACAATGGACAATTGCATAAAAAAAACTCTATACGTAGGAGCATGTTTCTTTAAGATAGGCAGGCACGGCAACGCGCGCCTTTATGTTCTAGTTATGCTCTATGATACGATCAGTAAGAATGTCTTGACACTGAAGAATATAATCCGATTGAGTATGTTGGTCACTGGGCAGAAAGATTTAGGTTCTGGATTCTCGCTTTAAACAAGTGCAAGTGCCGCTTCTCCCGTGTTTGACTATGCTCGGCAAGCGTACATGGCTCGTTCGAAACTTAAAACCGAAGAACCTTTGTACTGGCATCTATTCCGGAAGGCAAAGTGCATCACAAGTTTAGAAAATACCGGACAGGAAAAATGCATCCCAAAGTTCAGGTTCAAAGAGAGCAGCAAAGTCAAGAACCTACATGGGCATCAGCAAATATAATTATAGGAGTCCTACACTTTCAGGCATTCTAGACAATGGACAATTGCATACAAAATCTCTATACGTAGGAGCATGTTTCTTTGTTCGCCAGACACTTACTTACACGGTGGTGGCCGAGAGTGATGTCTGCACTCTCACTAGTCAATAATATGTCTGTTTATTCGTCTGTCGTTTCAGATGACAGAATAGCAGCATTCACATTGGAGATGAACCAAACCGAGAATCATAGGCTAAAACTCACGTCACAAACCAACTAACAGCAGCCAATCTGAAGAAATTAGGCTTCTGCTTAATTCGCAAAAACAAAGAAAAAAAAGGCTTGTGCTTGCTAGCTGATGATGTATTGTGTGTTGTTTTCAGAGCCTTTTGTAATGGATGCCATAACTTTCTCTGCTGGCTGTTGGTACTTAGCTTTCATCGCGTGTTTAACACTGATGTGGATTCATTTTCTCCTAAAAATAAGGCCCGTACTCGGGGTCATTGTTTACGAGAGATTCCTTCAGAGTCCAGACACCAGGCACCAAAATTCAGCAGATAACCAAAATAAAAAATAAAAAAATCAGCAGGTAGCAGCGAGACCTGGCACACTCCGCTCCACCTGATGCTGCTGCCCACAGCGGTGCAAGCAGAGCACATGGTTGAGTGAGACGGGCGGAGCGGGGCGAAGCAGGTGCAGGTGTAGAGCCGGGCCGGGCCGGGTAACTGGCCCAGTACAAGCAGCACGCATCTCAGCGCAATGCATCTTTTCTTAGTGGTACGTTATTTGTTTTTTTCCCTGCTTATATGCTTAATCCACTTACAGCAGTCTGCGGATTAGAATAAAACTGTGAAGCGCGAGACCAAATCTTGCAGCTATTCTTCTGCTACTAGCCAGATAAACTACTAGGAATGAGGTACTTGGAGAGAAGTTCCACCACCGGCCCCCCGCTGTGATGCTGCAATCAATCATTGCGGCATTGTTTACCACAGTTTGATCAGCAGCTGCCCCTTTCCTCGAGAATATTCCCGGCCTCGCTCCACTCCACTGTCAGTGGCTGCGAGCCCATGTTCCAAGCTTGATGCTAACACTACTGACAGAATAATCTCAAAGATATATATATTTCCCAGATCGGTAAGAATGTTTCGACACTGAGCACCAGGTTAGGACAAGACTATTCGGAGGGTTCAGGTCCTGGAATCTCTCGGTTAAAAAAATGCAAGTGCTGGGTTTACTAGTGCCCCACTATGCTTGGGCTGGCGTGCAGGGCCCGTTTGGAAGCACGAGGCACAGGGATTCCAAATCGGAGTGGCATCCTGCAAAGGCACTGTAGAAATTTCCACCCTCGAACAAAGTCTATGCGAGTGCAGTCGTGCATTGTACTACGCCTGATGTGTAGCGCACGCAGTACATATATTTCAACAGCAAAAAAAAGAGTAGTCTGAACCCACAAGACGAAGACCCTCTTGGACGCAACTGAAAACCCCAACAAGAAGACGAGCTGAACCGACGGGCGAAGAATTATATGGCGCCGCAGTTTCCAGGTTATGAGCGTCCATACGTCCAGATTCCCAACAGAAACACAGATCCAGACATCCAAATCATGATTTCTGGTCCTCAGACGTCACCACCCACAGCTCACAAACGCGTGAAAAGAGGTTGAAACCGAAAGCAGAGATGACAAGAACAATATGGCAAAAGAGTCGATTAACCGGCAACCTCACCAATTCCATTATATCTCAGATCTTTAGATAATCGCGAGACAATTATTCGCGAGAGATTTCTGGTTATTACGTACTCGGCACCACCAAGAAGACAAAGAAACAAAGAATCTACTAACGCACGTACGCTCTAATCCCGCCCTTTAATCCTTGAATTATGTACACTTAATTCCCACTTAATCTGCACCGCACCGCACCGCACGCGAGAGGAAGGAGCGAGGAAGGCGTGGACGAAATCAATCTGTCCGCGGACGACGACGGATTGAATCCAAGAAGAGGGAGGACGGATCAGGCCATCTTGGCGGCGAAGCCGGCGGCCATCATGACCTTGAACTCGTCGAAGGAGATGAGGCCGTCGCCGTTCTTGTCGACGCCCTCGATCATGCGCCGGCACTGCTGCACCGTGGCCTTCTCGCCGAGGCCGTGGAGCACGCGCGCCAGCTCCGCGGCCGAGATGTCGCCGCTGCCGTCCGCGTCGAACACCTTGAAGGCGAGCCGCAGGTCCTCCTCGTCGTCGCCGGGCGCCGTGGCGTTGAGCGCCGCGAACTCCTCCAGGCTGATGAAGCCGTCGCCGTCCGCGTCCGCCTCAGCCATCATGCGGGTCAGCTCGTCCTCGGTGGCCGCGTGGCCCAGGCTCTCGAAGAGGGCGGCCAGCTCCGGCCGCGAGATCCGGCCGTCGCCGTTGGCGTCGAACTTGCGGAAGACCCGCTCCATCTCCTCCTCCGGCGACCGCGCCGGGGACCCGATGGCCTGCCGGCTCTCCTCCTGCTGCTCCTCCCGGGGAGGAGTCGTCGGCGGCGACGCGGAGCGCGACTTGGAGGAGGAGCGGCGGCGGAACAGGGCCGGCATCTTCATCTTGCCCATCGCCGTCGACGTCTACTTAGCGGCGCTAGCAACGAGGAAACTCTTCTTGGCTTTGGTTCGATCGATGGCGTGCTCTGCGGTGGTTGCAGGTTGGTTCCAGAGGGAGACGTGGTGTATTTATAGACAGAGGAGGAGGAGCCACCATTGGAGGGAGGAAGGAGCGGAGGAAGGTGTGCGACTAGAATCCGAGTCCAGCTAGCTGTGGATGCGTGGGCCGGGCTGGAAGTTGCGCGTGGTCTCTGACGGTGGGCCCCGTCGCGGACAGTGAGAGGGGAGGCCCGGTCCCGCACGCGTCAATTCCATCGCGGCTTACCGTATTACGCCAACGGCCGTGATGACCGTGTCCACGACTCATCCCCTTCTTGTGTTGCGGAATTCTTTTCTGATCCGCACGGCCGCACGGTAGATGCACAGGGCCAAGGTAGGTCTCTTTCGCCGCGCCGGCGAGTCACTCCCCTCTGCAACTTAACTCCGGCGAAAGTTTCAAAATGAAAAAAAGAACTGACTCCGGCGAATGTTGGTCCTCGTCTCGACCCATGACCGGCGAGCACGCTCGGTCCATGGCCGATAGTTTGCCACGCTTCATTTGTGGTTTCGTACATCGGCACATAGCCAATAGTTTCTTTTTTTTTTTGAGAAAGACATAGCCAATAGTTTGCCACGCTTCATTCGTGGCAATCCACAAACTAGATGGATAAATTAGTCAACATAAGTGCGGCAACATTTGAGAAAAATATGAGGGTAGTATGTCAATAATATTCCTTAAGAAAACATGAGATGACTTGCAGCCGCGTACGTCAAATCTGACCCCACAAATGTTCGTTTCCACAACCCAGATACCTCAATTATGAATCCTCAAATCCAAACAATTTTCTTCTTAATGAACACACATATCTCGTGTTGGTTACTTGAGAGAATAATCTGACACACTTGCGGAAAAGTTTAGTGCGAAGAAATGAACATGTTGTTACGCTTCTTGCTCGGACATTTCTAGGTACCACACGTCACATTTATTATGGTATGTTAGAGCATCTACAACCACGCATCAAAAACTGGGCCTCTCTACGGCTATGAACAATGCCCGATCATCCCTCGAATGTCCGCGTCCACATCCATATCCCCTATATCCACCCCCTGAATTCCATGCAATACATACAATGTGAATAACACAATGTAGATCGACATATACATAGTATTCACATCTAGGACCAGACATAGAAAATTTTAAATTAACAAGTTCGACATATCTACATTAAAAAATATGGTAGCAAACTAAGAGGGGATGTCGGGTACCACTGCCTCCTTGTCGGACCCTTCCCTTAGCGTCTCCGGAGGCGGAGCCATTCCCCTACCGGAGGGGATGCCAGAGAGACGTCGGGCGGCGCAGGCTTGCTCCTTGGCAAGGTGCAGGCTCTCGTCTCATCGGCGGCCTTCTTCTGAGTGAACCACTCGGACTCCTCGATGGCTAGCCGCATTGAAGTGACAACTTTGCGGCGGCGAGCGTCCATCTTAACCAAGATGAAGGACCGGTGGAGCCCTTCGTCGAGGAGCTTCTCCTACGAGTCTGAGGGCACCTGGACGGCCTTGGTCTGGTACGACCCGCATCTGGAATGGCTGGATGTGGACTTTGCCGCTCTCTGTCGGGCTTAGCGAGGCGCCCTTCCCTTCGATTGTTGTGGCGCGGACGACACATGCTGGTAGTGCGGGCACGAGCACCCACTGCCGGCCCGGGGTTGGGGAAGCAGCTTCCGAAGGGGACAACCACGAAGCTCGACAGGTCGGGGCCGAATGAGACGGGTCGACATGGTCGACTGCCCATCTTGCCCACTATCGAGGATTGGCAATGTCTAGCCGCGATCGAGGATGGGCAATGCAGAGCACGAGCTCGTCATCTTCTAGGGCTAAGCTTCCAGAGTCCTCATTCAAGAGCCCGTCCTAGTCGATGGAGCCAGATTCACTGTTGTAGTCGGGCATGCTGGAGGGAGAGCCCTTCTAGTTGCTCCTGCTAAGTATACTAGCATGAATGTATATAGCACAAAATGTTTGGCACCCAGATAGAGCGCTCGTGTAGAATTGCTCTTTCGGGCCGCAACCATTTTATGGGCTCGTCACGACGTGCTTTGCACTTGGGTCACGTGCACGCAGTCTGCACCGTAGACTCGTGAGAGCTAGCTATAGCTATAGCTCAACTGGGTGCCCAACTTTCTATTAACATCTTCCATCTGTTTACCCAAATTACTTGTCATGGTTTTAGTTGATTTAAAGTATTTTGTAATGAAGGCAGTTTTTTTTTGCGTTCTGTAATGGAGGTAGTATTGATCTGCTTGACATTTTTTGCAAATGCATTAAACTCCAACTGGCCGATCCAAACGGACGCACGATTTGACAGCTTTTTCTTCGTTTGGGTCGGCCGCACAGACACTCATGTCCGTTTTTCTAGTTGGCGCGTGCACCCAACGCTGGCCCGACCTATATTTTTGTAAACGCGGATTTAAAAAACAATCATGATCAAAGTTATAACATATTTAAATATAAAAACCGGTCAACCGCCGGCCAAAATCCACATAAACATAAAAACAATCATGTCTGGATGTGGCCTCCGCCGCTCTCTGCCGGGCGCAGCGAGGCTCCCTTGCCTCCGATTGCGGTGACGCAGACGACACGTGCTTGGTAGTGCGTGCACGAGCACCCACCGCCGGCCCGGGGTGGGGGGGGGGGGGGGGAGCAGCTTCCGAAGGGGGCGACCACGAAGCACGACAAGTCAGGGCCGAGTGGACGAGTCGACATGGTCGACCGCACAGCTTGCCCGCTGGGCCACCGGGGATAGCATGGTGCTCAAGCTTCTGCCGTTGTCCAGCCGCGATCGAGGATGGGCAATGCAGAGCACGAGCTCGTCATCTTCTAGGGCTAAGCTTCCAGAGTCCTCATTCAAGAGCCCGTCCTAGTCGATGGAGCCAGATTCACTGCTGTAGTCGGGCATGCTGGAGGGAGGGGAGAAAATGGGCAGTGGAATCGAAGCCATCGATATTCGAGAAGGGTGGACTGTTAGGCTTTGGTCTTGGGGTGGGGTGGGCTAGAGAGGACCGGATCCGATATGGCAGTCGCTTCCGAACTACACCGCATATGGCCTAGGTATGGGGGGGGGGGGGTTACCGGACGGCTCGAACGTATAGGGACGGTGTGAGGGGTCCGCTTGAGTGGCAAAATCGTGACTGGATAGTGACCAAAAACATGTTCGAAAATTATACCAGTGGATTCACATGTGGGATGTGGCATATACTTGCTCTATCCCATAATGTAAGACGTTGTTGAAACTACATCAATGTCAGAAAACGTCTTATATTATATGACAGATGGAGTACCTCATATTTTGTTTGTCAAGTTAAGATATCTTTTCTAATTTTCCTTGAAAAAAAGTGTTCATTTGTAAATATGTACGTTCCTTATCTGAACGGATGTAGTGTTTTTTTGCAGTGGGGCGGTGAGGAGCAGTACTTGTGTCCAATAAAACACCCAGAAATCACACAAACGGCGTGACTTGAACACCGAGTCACGTGCAAGATGTACTACTTGCTGCTCCTAACAAGATACGAGGACACGCCTAACATGAAAAAGGCAGTACCCGAAAACCATGCTATGCGCATGACTGTGTCGACCACGGTAGTATCATCCACGCGCAAATGTTCATGTGGGTACGGGTACATGGCGGTGGTGCACGTTTAATTCCCCCATAAGTCCATATACCTTTCGTGCTGTACCCTGCGCGCTTTGTTAGGTTGCCGTGGTTACCGTTAGGTCGGTATCGTGCATGGTAGTAGCATGAATATATATGGCACCAAATGTTTGGCACCGAGAGGGAGCGCCCGTGTAGAATTGCTCTTTCGGGCCGCAACGGTTTTGTGGACTCGTCACGACGCGCTTTACACTTGGTCACGTGCACGCAGTCTGCACCGTAGACTCGTGAGAGGGACAGCCTGCAATGTTGTGTCTGCTGTCAGTGGAATGAGAGGGACAGCCTGCAATGCATTGCCGCAAAAGCGCGAGTCCAGCTTAATCTCGTCTGTGCAAGCATTTGTTGTAAGCAACCCCCTCCACCAGATCGATTGACGATGCATGGAGTAGGATGCCGGCGAGAGCACGCACACGTACGGCGTTCGACCGGAGACGTACCGCGCCGTCCGCAGTAGCTACAGCCTAGAGCTAGCTCGCGTAACGTAACGGCGAGGCGACGCGCGGCGCTGGGGAGCCGAAGCTGGAAACCGTTAGGGCGGCCCCGGGGCCCCACCCCACCTGCGCCGCTCTCCCTCTCCGTGATCCAGGGAAGGAAGGAAGCAGAGCCGTTGGAGGAAAGGAAAGGAGGAGGAAAGCGCGTGATGGAAAGGCGCGTGCTACTAGTACCTGCCTGCGTACCTCGCTTGCGTTGGCATCTTCGGTGTCGCGGGCCCGTGATTCACTTTCCTGGTTTATTTTCCCTTGGTGTACGTGCGCGCCCGCCCGTGTGCGGCTCTGCATGCTCCGCTCCGTCGCTGTCGCTCGCTCCGTCGACTGGCAGCGAGGCTGCGGGTGGGCCGCCGTGCATGGCGCACCACACGGTGAGTCTCGACAGCCTATGCATGTGGTGGTACGCTTTACGCTGTGTATGTGTGGGTGGCTGTGGTGAAGCCGAAGCTGAAGCACCAGCCCCGTCCCCGGCGGCGAAGCGCCACCGTGTCCAGGATCTGACGGACGCGAGGGGCCGGCGCGCAGGACGTCAGCGTCAATGTAGCGAGCAGCTGCTGCGTTACGCATGGCGTCGTTGATGATCATGGGCCCGTCTTGTGTTGGTAGGGTAACGTGAGAGTAGTGAGCCCTCGCTGTCTGTCTCTCCCGGCCGGCATCTGCGCGCACGCACTGCCCCGGCGGTCCCTCCCTTGCGAGGACCTTTGGGGTGCACAGCAATCAATGGGGAGGAAGCAACCCACCTCTTTAACATGCACTTTCCTCTGCAGCTGGAGTAAGTATAGTGCAACTCCAACCCCATGCATCAAAACACCCACAAATGGCGAATCAACCTGTGGTTGAGATGGTTAGGTGGACAGTGGTATCCCCAACCCATCAGGGCTCAAGTCCTGGTGCTCGCATTATTTCTGGATTTATTTCAGGATTTCCGACGATGCGCTTTCAGTGAGAGGAAACGTTCCCGTCTACGACGAGGCGCCTACGGTGACTTCGTAAATCTCAAGATGATGTGCCGGCTCAGTCTTTCGGGGGTGCTCATAGGGATAGGATGTGCGTGTGTGCGTTCATAGGGGTGAGTGTATGCACATGTATATGAACGCTTTTGTCTGTACTGATGCTCAAAAAAAAACACCCGCAAATGTTCGAACAATGCTGTCTCGACTCGTTATGCCATCCAACGTCATGCATCAAATGTCTGCGACGTGGTCTGGATGTTCAAAATCCCCACAAACCGAAAGCAAAAGTGGGAAAGCTTTGTTGGCGTCCAGACGGCCGCCATGTAAGCATCGACACCCAACACCCGCCATGCTGCCGCACCCGATCTCCCTCTAAACCTTAAATGATTTAATCGACGCTGACCTCCTCGTGACCCCTCTGGTGCACCCGAAACCATCAACCTCGGGCTCTCCTCCGTCGGCCATGTCGCTGGGCTCCTGGCTCGGCCTTGACTGCCGCCGGCATCCCCATACTTTGTTGGCACCCACCGCGGCGCCCACATCCCAGCCTTGGTCGCTTGGCAAACTTGACTGATCCGAGTTGCATTTCATGCATAGTTAGCAAAACTAATTAGTTTGTCCTACTCGAGGCTAGCAAGCAAGGTTAGCACTGCAGTACTTGCTTTGCAAAGTAATATAAAACCTTTTAGATCACTACTAATGATCTACTAAAAGATATCATTTTACTTTACAGAGGAAGTATATAGTTTAAAAGTACGCGATCACAATTTGCAACCTAGTGCACAACTGCTATAGACGTCGTTAATATATGCAGCGTCCGGCACTCCGGCGCGCACGGTTAACACCGCTGCCTGGACATGGCGAGTACGCGGCCGGCCAGGCATGTGCCAAAAGCTAGCTAGTTGGCTCCGGTGCCGGCCGGTGAGCTGGGCTGATTTGTCGGACGGTCCCTTGCAGGTAGCATTGCCCACAGCTGCATCCGATCGACCGAGAACAAAATCGCAACCGATGCATGAACGAACGGAACCGGATCGTATCGAAATCCCCGAGCTGGCTCCATGACCATGCACGCACATCGGCACATGGCCGCAGCTAATCTGTGCCACGAGCTAGCAAATCCCGCCTGACGCGTTCGGCGCCGTCCGTTGCGTGCGTGGTGATCGCTGGCCTTGGCCGGGAGCGCGGCGGAGGACGTAGTAGTATTGTGCGTGCGTCGTTGTCCGGCGATGGTGTGGTCATTCGACGTGCGGCTGTCCAGCTGGGCTAGGTCCAAGAAGTGGCTGAGCTCGCCCATGCTCACGTCGCATCAGGCCAAGTGAGGACCGAGTCGGTGGTCTGGTCTGTCTCTTGGTGGGACGGTGCAGGCAACAGCTAGCCGGGCCGGCCGCGGCATGCTTGGAAATGGCGCGTGCGGTCACGCTCGGCCCGGCGGCCACCGGCCGGGCCGGCGTTAGATTAGATTTCTCTCGGTTCCTCCACGAACTGACGCCGATTTTTTTTGGACAGCAACGTTTCTTCCACCGAATTACTAGTATCTGGAGTAGTCTTATCAGCAGCGGCTGGTCATAGTCCAGAAGACGTACTGCACACACGTACGCCAGCCACCGTGCCATACGGGTCCCTCCCTGCTTGCACTCCTCTTTTTCTGATTTCTGAATACTCGCACTCCGTGATTTGTGAAGGTCCCATACATGCATGCATTTTTTAAACACGGTATAGACACAAGCGCTCATATACACGCGCATATACTCATCATTATGAACGCACACACGCACATCCTATCCATACAAGCACCTCCGAAAAACTGAGCTGTCATATCATTGATGCACATACGTATGTACGCAATGAGCCATAGCGCCAAACTATAATATAAGAACACGCATATGGGCAGCATAGACTGAGATCTCGTTATAGCTCAATAGGTGCTATATTTCGTTGATCTTGCATGGAGATTCATATAAGTTTTTTTTTCTTTTTTATGTATATGTCATTTGACTGAGTCTCAGTCGATTGAAACCTAGCCACATATAAGAACGTCTTCCAAGAGTCCCCTGTAAGAAAACCGACGGCTAGACGCGCGCATATGTAATATATACAATTGCAATCGATGGCGAGACGAGCAAGTTACGTACTAGCTCACACATGTCCACGTAGGGACTGCGAAGATTTATATTGATTAAAAAGTTGAGTCGTACTCGTGAAGCAGAACAGCTAGGCTTATACAAGTCCGTGTCCATTTTTAAACACGTACGTACGTCGACGCGTGTTGCGAGTCACTTGTGTATATCCGTCAAGAACACTCAAGATGTACAGGTTCTGTCTTTGTCTTTGGAGCTTGGACAGAGCGCGAGCAATACTCGAGTCAAGTCGTTCCGCGTTCGCTCGGTAAACTCAGGGTCAAGGTCAAGCTGGACCCACCATACATCCATGCAATGTAATACTTCCTTCGTCCGAAAATACTTGTAATCAAAATGAACAAAAAAAGACGTATCTAAAACTAAAATATATCTAAATACACCCCTCTTATTTATTTTGATGATAAATATTTTTGGATGGAGGGAGTACTGTCCACCGAGTAGCAATACAACTTCGAAGAAAACAGTGTTGTCGGACTCTGCAAGATTTTCATCCCGCAAGAGGATGCGCCTAACTAAAACGCCGAAAGGCAGTGCAGCCCAATCCGTTGCGTTGCTTGTTGGGTCCACTTTTTGAAAGTTTCTTTGAGGATTCGATGACATGCAGCAGTAGTCCGTGACTGTGCTAACTCCTGCAGTTATGGAGTTCCAATAGAGGATCTTCGCAATGAACCGTTGCCTTTTGTTTAAGGGCCGGCCAGCTACACATCACTGCGTCCCAAATGACCCGGCCGGCCGGCGTCCCAGTTGCGCACCCAGCAGACCAAAGCACTGGCTCAAATTCTGCACAAGCTTCAGTCGACGTTGAAGCTCTATGACGACATAGTTACCACTACCCACTGGTCACTGCTAGTACTAATTCAGACTTGGTAGTGGCACTGGCGTGCTAGATGTTGACCACTCGGTCTGGGCCAGTCTGGTTGCATGGCACATCGTAGGTACGTGACGTACTTTCAGCGGTGCCGGTGAAGCGGGTACTAGAACCAACCGCTGCCCGCGCGGAGCAGCAGCCGAAGGTGGAGGAAAACATCGAGCGGGCGGAGCGGATTGGGTAGGCCGTGCAGATCCGCGCATAAGGCAGGAAGGGCCGGCACCGACGTCGGCGCTGCGGCAACGGGTGGCAGGAGGCGTCGCACCGGACCCGGAGCTGCCGCATGTATCAGCCCGCGAGCGCTCGAGCGCGATACGGGGCGCCAGCTCATACTTGTCTCTGGAGCTGTCGATGGACTGTCGGTGCTTAACATGCTCGCTAGCGCTAGGGATTGGACAGATTGGGGAAAAGGGGGCGTCGGGGAGCGGAGGGGAGCAGAATGAAGTGAGCTAGGGTTTGTTATGGAAGGGGATTCTGTGGGGTCGGGGTGGGCCAGTGGTGGGCCAGCCTGATCTGGCGGACGCGCCCGGGCCGCCTCATATCCGTCCTATATTTGGGCTGGATACGAGGGATGCCGATCAGGCCGGGCGTTTGTTCGCGGTTTGAGAGCTCCGATTGGATCAATTTTTGATGACCAGCGAGTGACCGGACGACGTGTTCGGGCGTTTGATACGTGTTTGAGAGGTCCGCCTGTACATCTACAGCTGGACTTTGCAAATCCAGCCCCACAATCGTCCGCATATGCAACCAGGTGCGTCTGCGGACAGTGACCGGTCACGCCTCAAATTATCCACTCTGCATCCGAATCTTTCATATTTGAACCCCTAAAACCGTACAAAGCATGCAAAAGAAATCTTACATACAACATAATACGTACTACCTAATTAATTTTCGTCGTCGGAGATGTCCACGACGATGATGCCGAGAGCCGGATGGATGGACGGGTAGGAGGGCTCTGGCTCATCCTCCTCCCGCTCGACCTTATCCATGTAGGCGACCATGTCTGCCTCCTCTGCAGCCTCCATCTCCTGCCATCGACGACGTTCGACCTTTGCAGCTGACTCCGAACAGAGCCAATCAAGGATGGCATGTTGCTCCGCCTGTAGATCAATGTCGCTAGCGTCCCCCACATCCTCCTCCTCCTCGTCCTTCTCCTCCTCCACCTCCTCGCCCTTCTCCTCTAGATCCACTACATCCGGAGGTAGCCCCGCGGCGATCCAGGCTTCGCGCCGTGCCCAGATTTGCTCAAGGAGCTCGAGCCGGCGCTCCAGCGTTAGAAATGGATGGCTCCTCACCCGACGGCGTGGGGGTATGACAACTAGGCGGGCCGGGGGAGTGGAAAGTGGCGGCGGCGGCGGACAAGTTGTGAAAAATATGGATGGTAGGATTTCGATGCCGCCGATCGACTTAAATAGCTGGGCTAGGCAGTACGCAGCCCGCCATAGTGGGGGTATGACAACTAGGTGGGCCGGGGGAGTGGAAAGTGGCGGCGGCGGCGGCGGACAAGTTGTGGAAAATATGGATGGTAGGATTTCGATGCCGCCGATCGACTTAAATAGCTGGGCTAGGCAGTACGCGGCCCGCCGTAGTGGCGCAACACGGCGACATCGGTCCGAGGAAGGAGACTAGCTTCGGACCGCCGGTTTTCGGGCGTTTCCACGTGGGACCCCGCAGTCAGTCCGACGTGACGGGCTTGCCCGGTCCCCATATATCCGTCCCATATTTAGGCTGGATATGAGGGGTGCCGGTCAACCCAGACGTTTGAGACCCGTTTGAGACGTACGTCTGGATCAAAATTTCATGACCGGTCAGTGATCAGACTGACCACCCAGACTTTTAAGAAGGGGTTGGGCCGTCCGACTGTAGATGCTCTAACAATACTGGAGTCAAGTCATTCCGCGCTTGGTGAACTGACGGTGAAGGTCAAGCTGGACCCACACAACCGTCCATGTGGGTGCCTATGTTTACTCTCCACCGAGTAGCAGTACAACTTCGAAGAAAAACAGTGTTGTGGACGTTGTCGTACTCACTGATTTTATTAGGCCAAGTTGGGCACAGACACCAGAGATTAAAATGGCATGCAGTAGGTGACTGTGCTAACTCCTGCAGTTATGGAGTGCCAATTGCAGATCCTCGCAATGAACCGTTGCCTTTTGTTTAAGGGCCGGGCAGCTACACATAACTGCGTCCCAAATGACCCGGCCGGCCGGTGTTCCCATTTGCGCACCCAGCAGACCGGACGAGACTTGCCTGCTCCCCCGGCGTGCGCCCATCCGTACTCCCGCATACGTGGCATGATTTGATTGGAACAAAATAAGGCCCGGCCCCATCCCCTTAAAATCAGGGGGGGAGATGATTAGATTAAAAAAAAAAAAGACAGCCGTAGGATGAAGTGGGAGTACGGATGGGAGCATGAGGAGGAAGCAGGCAAGCCGGATCCCAGCAGACCCAGCCCTGGCTAAAATTCTGCACAAAGCTTCAGTCAATATTGAAGCTCTATGCTACCACTACCCACTGCCCACTGGCCATTGCTAAGAACTAATTCAGACTTGGTAGTGGCGGTGGCGAGCTGAGCTAGATGTTGACCACACGGGCTGGGCCGGTCTGGGTGCATGGACACATCGTACGTACGTGACGCGCTTTCAGCAGTGTTCACCACCACGAGTCCACGACTGCCCACTGGCCAGTCAAGATAGCAGGATCACTGTACAGTATATATCACGCAACATTTTTTTTTTCAAAAAGGAGGAATACCCTCGGCCTCTGCATCTGGGCGATGCATACGGCCACTTTATTGATTATTAACACAAGACCTTACAAAGTCGTACAACAGTAAGACCAAAGCCACCATCTTCGCAACCTCTGTCGCTACTTCTATCTAACTGATGAAGGGGCGCTGATGGTCTAGGCCTAATACCAAACAGACCTTGCAGCCAAACCTAACATCTGAGATCTGAGGTCCCAACCAGGACTCCTTCCGGGTATGGGCAACCACCAGTCCGGCGTGCTCTTTAACCAGGCCCCCTGCCGGGTATGAGGCCGCCGCAGCCACGTACCATCAATCCATCTTCAGAGCTGAACTGTTGCATGAACCGTGCCAGGCCTCACTGCCATCGACGCCACCACGACGCCAGACAGCGCCACCATCCTGCACCCGTTCATCATCACACGCCCACCGGCGAGACCCCCGCTGCTCCATGCCGCTGAGACCCGCCGTTGTCGCCGTGCCAGATGCCACGCCGCTCCTCCTCTTGTCCCCTCCAGCCAACACTTGCTCCAAAACGATGCCCCCAGGAGGGAAAACGACATCGAAACGTTGCCATCGTCCGATCCGGTAGATCCAGATCTAGGGTTTCCCCCGAAACCTTTCGATCAGGTTGACGTGATCTGCAACGACGATGCCTTAAGAAGGGAACGACGTCACGCAACATACACACGCCACTACATCCCACTGGGACTGAACTTGAGCAAAACCTGCATGTGTGTGGACTAGGGCACACCATCGTGTTCATGTGGCAACCGAGTGCGTCGCGGCCAGTGCACGCGGTGCTAAATTGGCAGAACACCACATACATAATCTCCGGCTGTGAACGGGCAAAAGGTACGGTGCAGGGTCGCCTTCGCGCATCGTGCCGCGCTCGACTCGAGCAAACCGTGGGAAAAGTGCCGTGACTAACGGTACGTGCATGTGTTAATCCCGTTTACGTCAAAGGTACGCTTATCCCCATTGAGAATGAAACGTAAAGCGTGAAGAGCAGAGGTGCGTGCGTGTGGCAATCGTTCATCGAGATGGGTAGAGCTGCCTAGCTCATGCACCAAGTTGCACGGCAGTGAGAAGAGCCGCACACTAATTCCTGCACTTTGACCAGACGACATATATATCCGGAGCAGCGTGTGAGGATTTCTAAGTTCTTTCTTCTCTCTCTAGTCTCTACGAATGAAACAACGCATATATAATTTCGATTCAGATGTGAACAGGTAAAAGGTGCAGGTCGCCTTCGTGCACATATACATCGTGCTGCACACCAACGTGTGCGGGGAAAGTGCGCATGTTAATCCAGTTTATACCAAGTTTGTCAAAATGGCCAAATGGGTAGATCGAGCTAGTTTAATTAGCTAGTGCACCAAGTGGGCTAACCGGCGCACGCACAGCCGCAAACTAATTCCTGTATTTTGAACAGACTATAGGATTAGGAAATACCTGGAGCAGTGTGTGTGAAGCTTTTTTTACCTCTCTACGAATGACGGCGCGTTCTCACACACAAAGGTGTGGACGGTGCCTGCCAACATCTCAATGTACCATGGAATGGAATGTCTTATCTGAAAAAGATGGAGAAGTATTTCTCATCCAGTCATCCATGCCTCGGTGGTGCAACCGTGTGCAGTGTACATTCTTGCCTCTGGCCGGCACGTTGAGGGGGTATTTGATTGCCCGCATGCAGCTTAACCGGGTCCACGCGGGATTTGCGAGGCCGATTTGGTTGCCTAGGCTGCATGTGTTTGAGGCCCGCACGGACCTTACAACAGCCCACAGCCTGGTCAGGCGGAAACTGCTGAATTGCGAGCCTGGCCGTGCGTGCGAGGCAGTTGCACGCCTCGGGTAGCGCGGGAGACGGAGGCGACGTCTCATTACTCTCCCCCACTCCTGTCATCGCCCAGACGCGCTGTTCCCACCGTCCCCTCTCTCTCCCTTACCGTCCCTCCCTCTCCTTTCCTTCGATGGATCCGCCATGCCCACCGCCGCGTCGCCCTCTGACCCCCATCGACTAGCGCATCGCCGGCATCCAGGAGCCCTGGCTGGCCGGGCTCCTGAAGTCGGGCCACAACCTGGCATCGGCGCTGCGCGCGCCGTCCCCCATCTGCTGCCGGCCACCACGAGCGCGGGACAATGCGGTGCCGACCGCTCCTGCTCCGCCACCGATTCCGGACCTTGTGGTCCTGAGCTCGGCGCCGGCGCCCTCGAGGGAGCCGCCCCTTCTTGGGACCCCATTGGCCACGGGGATTTTCTTGACCCCCGTCCAAGGGTTTTCTTCGGTCGGCGGGCCGTCCTTCTCGACCTCCGGCATGGCGTTGAGCACGGGGCTGAGGCCGTCGCCGGGGCCGGCTCCTCGTCTGCTCCGCCCCCTCTCTCCTTCCCACCGGGGTTTTCACCCCGGCCTCGGTTCGCTGCGGCTGCGCGTGCTCCGGTGAGTCAAACCCCTCAATCTTTGCTCCTAGATGTAGATTAGATGTTTATTTCTTAGGCATGTGGTAGTAGTTAGTCGATTCGATAGGATTATAGCTGATCCGATTGGATGCGATCCCAATCGAATCCAATCGGACTGATCTGTTCTTGTTTTGTACAGTGTCTGCTAGGATAATTTTTCTTGTGCTACTGCTTGTCTGTCCTATGATTTGTGTTCATGCTAGTAGGTGTGTTCATTCTAGTAGGTGTGTTCATACTAGAATCATGTTGAGTGATGAATGTTAGAATCATGTTGACTGATGGCATGTTCATGTTCTTCATGTTGAGTGATGAATGCTAGAATCATGTTGACTGATGGCATGTTCATGTTCTTCATGTTGAGTGATGAATGCTATAGAATCATGTTGACTGATGGCATGTTCATGTTCTAGATAGGATCATGTTCATGTTTCATGTTGCTAACATACATGTTCTAGCTAGGGTCTGTGTTGAATGTTATACATGCATGTACTAGGAGCATTTTAGGATGGTGCCAAATCTGCATGGCTGCACATGGGTGCTATTAGCACTTGGCGTTGCTATTTTTAGATGTTACCATGTTTACGATAGTGCAGTGTTGAGTGCCAGTTGCATCAAAGAAGATGGCACTGATTAGTGGCATTTGTCCAACAACAAGTGTCATTGATAGGCAAATGCCACTTATCAATGCCACTTGCTGTTGGGAAAAATGCCACTTATCAATGGCACTTGCTGTTGGGCAAGTCCACTGATCAGTGCCACTGATCAGTGACATTTGCCCAACACCAAATGTCATTAGGCAAATGCGACTTATCAATGGAACTTGCTGTTCAGTGGACTTGTCCAACAGCAAGTGCCATTGATAAGTGGCATTTCCTCAAAGAGTTTGTGGACTGATCAGTGTCATTTGCTTTTGGTAAAATGTCCCTAATCAATGCCATTTTGCAAAGAGTTTGTGCACTAATACTTGTCATCTTACCTGACAAGATATTGAAGATTGATTGGGATGTGTCGGGAGGAGGAGCTCAGGTGGTGGCCGGAGCTGAGCGCGCCGAGGATTTCATCCCCACGAACAGGTGGCTCGGGAAGGTGGACCTGCCTGGTGCTACCTCTTGAGCACTGCATAAGATTTCCTTGAAGAGGAAAGGATGATGCAGCAAAGTAGCATAAGTATTTCTCTCAGTTTTTGAGAATCAAGGTATCAATCCAGTAGGAGGCTACGCGCGAGTCCCTCGTACCTGCACAAAACAAATAACTCCTCGCAACCAACGCGATAAGGGGTTGTCAATCCCTTCACGGCCACTTACAAGAGTGAGATCTGATAGATATGATAAGATAATATTTTTGGTATTTTTGTGATAAAGATGCAAAGTAAAATGAAAGCAAAGGAAATAACTAAATATTGGAAGATTAATATGATGAAGATAGACCCGGGGGCCATAGGTTTCACTAGTGGCTTCTCTCAAGAGCATAAGTATTTTAAGGTGGTTGAACGAATTACTATTGAGCAATTGACAGGATTGAGCATAGTTATGAGAATATCTAGGTATGATCATGTATATAGGCATCATGTCCGAGACAAGTAGACCGACTCCTGCCTGCATCTACTACTATTACTCCACTCATCGACCGCTATCCAGCATGCATCTAGAGTATTAAGTTTATGAAAACAGAGTGACGCCTTAAGCAAGATGACATGATGTAGAGGGATAAATTCATGCAATGTGATAAAAACCCCATCTTGTTATCCTCGATGGCAACAATACAATACGTGCCTTGCTGCCCCTACTGTCACTGGGAAAGGACACCGCAAGATTGAACCCAAAACTAAGCACTTCTCCCATTGCAAGAAAGATCAATCTAGTAGGCCAAACCGAACTGATAATTCGAAGAGACTTGCAAAGATAACCAATCATACATAAAAGAATTCAGAGACGATTCAAATATTATTCATAGATAATCTTGATCATAAACCCACAATTCATCGGTCTCAACAAAAACACCGCAAAAAGAAGATTACATCGAATAGATCTCCACAAGAGAGGGGGGAGAACATTGTATTGAGATCCAAAAAGAGAGAAGAAGCCATCTAGCTAATAACTATGGACCCGAAGGTCTGAAGTAAACTACTCACACTTCATCGGAGGGGCTATGGTGTTGATGTAGAAGCCCTCCGTGATGGATGCCCCCTCCAGCGGAGCTTCGGAACAGGCCCCAAGATGGGATCTCGTGGATACAGAAAGTTACGATGGTGGAATTAGGGTTTTGGCTCCGTATTTGATCGTTTGGGGGTACGTAGGTATATATAGGAGGAAGGAGTACGTCAGTGGGGCAATAGGGGGCCCACGAGGGTGGAGGGTGCACCTAGGGGGGGTGTTGGGGAACGTTGCAGAAAACAAAAAATTTCCTACGGTTTCACCAAGATCCATCTATGAGTTCATCTAGCAACGAGTGATCGGATGCATCTACATACCTTTGTAGATCGCGAGCGGAAGCGTTCAAAGAACGGGGATGAGGGAGTCGTACTCGACATGATCCAAATCACCGGAGATCCTAGCGCCGAACGGACGGCACCTCCGCGTTCAACACACGTACGGTCAGCGTGACGTCTCCTTCTTCTTGATCCAGCAAGGGGAAAGGAGAGCTTGAGGAAGATGGCTCCAGCAGCAGCACGACGGCGTGGTGGTGATGGAGCTGCAGTACTCTGGCAGGGCTTCGCCAAGCTCTATGGAGGAGGAGGAGGTGTTGGAGAGGGAGAGGGAGGCACCAAAGGCGAAGGTCATAGTGAAGGAAATATGCCCTAGAGGCAATAATAAAGTTATTATTTATTTCCTTATATCACGATAAATGTTTATTATTCATGCTAGAATTGTATTAACCGGAAACATAATACATGTGTGAATACATAGACAACCAGAGTGTCACTAGTATGCCTCTACTTGACTAGCTCATTAATCAAAGATGGTTATGTTTCCTAACCATGAACAAAGAGTTGTTATTTTATTAATGGGATCACATCATTGGGTGAATGATCTGATTGACATGACCCATTCCATTAGCTTAGCATCCGATCGTTTAGTATGTTGCTATTGCTTTCTTCATGACTTATACATGTTCCTATGACTATGAGATTATGCAGCTCCCGTTTGCCGGAGGAACACTTTGTGTGCAACCAAACGTCACAACGTAAATGGGTGATTATAAAGGTGCTCTACAGGTGTCCCCAAAGGTAGATGTTGGGTTGGCGTATTTCGAGATTAGGATTTGTCACTCCGATTGTCGGAGAGGTATCTCTGGGCCCTCTCGGTAATGCACATCACATAAGCCTTGCAAGCATTACAACTAATGAGTTAGTTGTGAGATGATGTATTACGGAACGAGTAAAGAGACTTGCCGGTAACGAGATTGAACTAGGTATTGGATACCGACGATCGAATCTCGGGCAAGTAACATACCGATGACAAAGGGAACAACGTATGTTGTTATGCGGTCTGTCCGATAAGGATCTTCGTAGAATATGTAGGAGCAAATATGGGCATCCAGGTCCCGATATTGGTTATTGACCGGAGATTTGTCTCAGTCATGTCTACACTGTTCTCGAACCGTAGGGTCCGCACGCTTAACGTTACGATGACAATTATTATGAGTTTATGCATTTTGATGTACCGAAGTTAGTTCGGAGTCCCGGATGTGATCACGGACATGATGAGGAGTCTCGAAATGGTCGAGACATAAAGATTGATATATTGGATGACTATATTCGGACACCGGAAGGGTTCCGGAGAAGTTTCGGATAAAACCGGAGTACCGGGGGGTTACCGGAACCCCCCGGGGGGTTAATGGGCCTCATGGGCCTAATGTGGAGAAGAGGAAGGGGCTGCCAGGGCAGGCCGCGTGCCCCCTCTCCCCCTAGTCCGAATTGGACAAGGAGGGAGGGGCGACGCCCCCCCTTTCCTATTCTCCCTCCACCTCTCCTAGTTGGACAAGGAACGGGAGGGGAGTCCTACTCCCGGTAGGAGTAGGACTCCTCCTGCGCGCCTCCATAGGGCCGGCCGCACCCCCCCTTGGATCCTTTATATACGGGGGCAGGGGGCACCCCTAGACACACAAGTTGATCTACGTGATCGTTCCTTAGCCGTGTGCGGTGCCCCTGCCACCATATTCCACCTCGATCATATCGTTGTAGTGCTTAGGCGAAGCCCTGCGTTGGTAGAACATCATCATTGTCACCACGCTGTTGTGCTGACGGAACTCATCCCCGAAGCTTTGCTAGATCGGAGCCCGGGGAGCGCCATCGAGTTGTACGTGTGCTAAGAACTCGGAGGTGCCGGAGTAACGGTGCTTGGATCGGTCGGATCGGGAAGACGTACGACTACTTCCTCTACGTTGCGTCAACGCTTCCGTTGCGGTCTATGAGGGTACGTAGACAACACTCTCCCCTCTCGTTGCTATGCATCACCATGATCTTGCGTGTGCGTAGGATTTTTTTTGAAATTACTACGAAACCCAATAGTGGCATCCGAGCCTAGGTTTTATGGTTTGATGTTATATGCACGAGTAGAACACAAGTGAGTTGTGGGCGATATAAGTCATACTGCCTACCAGCATGTCATACTTTGGTTCAGCGGTATTGTTGGATGAAGCGGCCCAGACCGACATTACGCGTACGCTTACGCGAGACCAGTTCCCCCGACGTTCTTTGCACAAAGGTGGCTTGCGGGTGACTGTTTCTCCAACTTTAGTTGAACCAAGTGTGGCTACGCCCGGTCCTTGCGAAGGTTAAAACGGCATCAACTTGGCAAACTATCGTTGTGGTTTTGATGCGTAGGTGAGATTGGTTCTTGCTTAAGCCCGTAGCAGCCACGTAAAACTTGCAACAACAAAGTAGAGGACGTCTAACTTGTTTTTGCAGGGCATGTTGTGATGTGATATGGTCAAGACATGATGCTAAATTTTATTGTATGAGATGATCATGTTTTGTAACCGAGTTATCGGCAACTGGCAGGAGCCATATGGTTGTCGCTTTATTGTATGCAATGCAATCGCGATATAATGCTTTACTTTATCACTAAGCGGTAGCGATAGTCGTGGAAGCATAAGATTGGCGAGACGACAACGATGCTACGATGGAGATCAAGGTGTCGCGCCGGTGACGATGGTGATCATGACGGTGCTTCGGAGATGGAGATCACGGGCACAAGATGATGATGGCCATATCATATCACTTATATTGATTGCATGTGATGTTTATCTTTTATGCATCTTATCTTGCTTTGATTGACGGTAGCATTATAAGATGATCTCTCACTAATTATCAAGAAGTGTTCTCCCTGAGTATGCACCGTTGCGAAAGTTCTTCGTGCTGAGACAGCACGTGATGATCGGGTGTGATAGGCTCTACGTTCAAATACAATGGGTGCAAAAAAGTTGCACACGCGGAATACTCAGGTTATACTTGACGAGCCAAGCATATACAGATATGGCCTCAGAACACGGAGACCGAAAGGTCGAGCGTGAATCATATAGTAGATATGATCAACATAGTGATGTTCACCAATGAAACTACTCCATCTCACGTGATGATCGGACATGGTTTAGTTGATTTGGATCACGTGATCACTTAGAGGATTAGAGGGATGTCTATCTAAGTGGGAGTTCTTAAGTAATTTGATTAATTGAACTTAAATTTATCATGAACTTAGTACCTGATAGTATCTTGCTTGTTTATGTTTGATTGTAGATAGATGGCTCGTGCTGTTGTTCCATTGAATTTTAATGCGTTCCTTGAGAAAGCAAAGTTGAAAGATGATGGTAGCAATTACACGGACTGGGTCCGTAACTTGAGGATTATCCTCATTGCTGCTCAGAAGAATTACGTCCTGGAAGCACCACTGGGTGCCAGGCCTGCTGCTGGAGCAACACCAGATGTTATGAACGTCTGGCAGAGCAAAGCTGATGACTACTCGATAGTTCAGTGTGCCATGCTTTACGGCTTAGAATCGGGACTTCAACGACGTTTTGAACGTCATGGAGCATATGAGATGTTCCAGGAGTTGAAGTTAATATTTCAAGCAAATGCCCGGATTGAGAGATATGAAGTCTCCAATAAGTTCTATAGCTGCAAGATGGAGGAGAACAGTTCTGTCAGTGAGCATATACTCAAAATGTCTGGGTATAATAATCACTTGATTCAATTGGGAGTTAATCTTCCAGATGATTGCGTCATTGACAGAATTCTCCAATCACTGCCACCAAGCTACAAGAGCTTTGTGATGAACTATAATATGCAAGGGATGAACAAGACTATTCCTGAGCTCTTCGCAATGCTGAAAGCTGCGGAGGTAGAAATCAAAAAGGAGCATCAAGAGTTGATGGTCAACAAGACCACTAGTTTCAAGAAAAGGGCAAAGGGAAGAAGAAGGGAACTTCAAGAAGAACGGCAAGCAAGTTGCTGCTCAAGAGAAGAAACCCAAGTCTGGACCTAAGCCTGAAACTGAGTGCTTCTACTGCAAGCAGACTGGTCACTGGAAGCGGAACTGCCCCAAGTATTTGGCGGATAAGAAGGATGGCAAGGTGAACAAAGGTATATGTGATATACATGTTATTGATGTGTACCTTACTAATGCTCGCAGTAGCACCTGGGTATTTGATACTGGTTCTGTTGCTAATATTTGCAACTCGAAACAGGGACTACGGATTAAGCGAAGATTGGCTAAGGACGAGGTGACGATGCGCATGGGAAACGGTTCCAAAGTCGATGTGATCGCGGTCGGCACGCTACCTCTACATCTACCTTCGGGATTAGTATTAGACCTAAATAATTGTTATTTGGTGCCAGCGTTGAGCATGAACATTATATCTGGATCTTGTTTAATGCGAGACGGTTATTCATTTAAATCAGAGAATAATGGTTGTTCTATTTATATGAGTAATATCTTTTATGGTCATGCACCCTTGAAGAGTGGTCTATTCTTGTTGAATCTCGATAGTAGTGATACACATATTCATAATGTAGACGCCAAAAGATGCAGAGTTGATAATGATAGTGCAACTTATTTGTGGCACTGCCGTTTAGGTCATATCGGTGTAAAGCGCATGAAGAAACTCCATACTGATGGACTTTTGGAACCACTTGATTATGAATCACTTGGTACTTGCGAACCGTGCCTCACGGGCAAGATGACTAAAACACCATTCTCCGGTACTATGGAGAGAGCAACAGTTTTGTTGGAAATCATACATACAGATGTATGTGGTCCGATGAATGTTGAGGCTCGTGGCGGATATCGTTATTTTCCCACCTTCACAGATGACTTAAGCAGATATGGGTATATCTACTTAATGAAACATAAGTCTGAAACATTTGAAAAGTTCAAAGAATTTCAGAGTGAAGTTGAAAATCATCGTAACAAGAAAATAAAGTTTCTACGATCTGATCGTGGAGGAGAATATTTGAGTTATGAGTTTGGTGTACATTTGAAAAATTGTGGAATAGTTTCGCAACTCACGCCACCCGGAACACCACAGCGTAATGGTGTGTCCGAACGTCGTAATCGTACTTTACTAGATATGGTGCGATCTATGATGTCTCTTACTGATTTACCGCTATCGTTTTGGGGATACGCTCTAGAGACGGCCGCATTCACGTTAAATAGGGCACCATCAAAATCCATTGAGACGACGCCTTATGAACTATGGTTTGGCAAGAAACCAAAGTTGTCGTTTCTGAAAGTTTGGGGCTGCGATGCTTATGTGAAAAAGCTTCAACCTGATAAGCTCGAACCCAAATCGGAGAAATGTGTCTTTATAGGATATCCAAAGGAAACTATTGGATACACCTTCTATCACAGATTCGAAGGCAAGACTTTTGTTGCTAAATTCGGAAACTTTCTGGAGAAGGAGTTTCTCTCGAAAGAAGTGAGTGGGAGGAAAGTAGAACTTGACGAGGTAACTATACCTGCTCCTTTATTGGAAAGTAGTACATCATGGAAAACTGTTTCTGCGACACCTACACCAATAAGTGAGGAAGTTGATGATAATGATCATGAAACTTCAGGACAAGATACTACTGAACCTCGTAGATCAACCAGAGTGAGATCCGCGCCAGAGTGGTACGGTAATCCAGTTCTGGAAGTCATGCTACTAGATCATGGTGAACTTACGAACTATGAAGAAACGATGGTGAGCCCAGATTCCGCAAAATGGCTTGAAGCCATGAAATCTGAGATGGGATCCATGTATGAGAACAAAGTATGGACTTTGGTTGACTTGCCCGATGATCGGCAAGCAATTGAGAATAAATGGATCTTCAAGAAGAAGACTGACGTTGACGGTAATATTACTGTCTACAAAGCTCGACTTGTCGCAAAAGGTTTTCGACAAGTTCAAGGGGTTGACTACGATGAGACCTTCTCACCCGTAGCGATGCTTAAGTCTGTCCGAATCATGTTAGCAATTGCCGCATTTTATGATTATGAAATTTGGCAGATGGATATCAAAACTGCATTCCTGAATGGATTTCTGGAAGAAGAGTTGTATATGATGCAACCGGAAGGTTTTGTTGACCCAAAGGGAGCTAACAAAGTGTGCAAGCTCCAGCGATCCATTTATGGACTGGTGCAAGCCTATCGGAGTTGGAATAAAAGTTTTGATAGTGTGATCAAAGCATTTGGTTTTATACAGACTTTCGGAGAAGCCTGTATTTACAAGAAAGTGAGTGGGAGCTCTGTAGCATTTCTGATATTATATGTGGATGACATATTACTGATTGGAAATGATATAGAATTTCTGGATAGCATAAAGGGATACTTGAATAAGAGTTTTTCAATGAAAGACCTCGGTGAAGCTGCTTACATATTAGGCATAAAGATCTATAGAGATAGATCAAGACGCCTAATTGGACTTTCACAAAGCACATACCTTGACAAGATTTTGAAAAATTTCAAAATGGATCAAGCAAAGAAAGGGTTCTTGCGTGTGTTACAAGGTGTGAAGTTGAGTCAGACTCAATGCCCGACCACTGCAGAAGATAGAGAGAAAATGAAAGATGTTCCCTATGCTTCAGCCATAGGCTCTATCATGTATGCAATGCTGTGTACTATACCTGATGTGTGCCTTGCTATAAGTTTAGCAGGGAGGTACCAAAGTAATCCAGGAATGGATCACTGGACAGCGGTCAAGAACATCCTGAAATACCTGAGAAGGACTAAGGATATGTTTCTCGTATATGGAGGTGACAAAGAGCTCATTGTAAACGGTTACGTTGATACAAGCTTTGACACTGATCCGGACGATTCTAAATCGTAAACCGGATACGTGTTTACATTAAACGGTGGAGCTGTCAGTTGGTGTAGTTCTAAACAAAGCGTCATAGCGGGATCTACATGTGAAGCAGAGTACATAGCTGCTTCGGAAGCAGCAAATGAAGGAGTCTTGATGAAGGAGTTCATATCCGATCTAGGTGTCATACCTAGTGCATCGGATCCAATGAAAATCTTTTGTGACAATACTGGTGCAATTGCCTTGGCAAAGGAATCCAGATTTCACAAGAGAACCACGCACATCAAGAGACGCTTCAATTCCATCCGGGATCTAGTCCAGGTGGGAGACATACAGATTTGCAAGATACATATGGATCTGAATGTTGCAGACCCGTTGACTAAGCCTCTTCCACGAGCAAAACATGATCAACACCAAAGCTCCATGGGTGTTAGAATCATTACTGTGTAATCTAGATTATTGACTCTAGTGCAAGTGGGAGACTGAAGGAAAAATGCCCTAGAGGCAATAATAAAGTTATTATTTATTTCCTTATATCATGATAAATGTTTATTATTCATGCTAGAATTGTATTAACTGGAAACATAATACATGTGTGAATACATAGACAAACAAAGTGTCACTAGTATGCCTCTACTTGACTAGCTCATTAATCAAAGATGGTTATGTTTCCTAACCATGAACAAAGAGTTGTTATTTGATTAATGGGATCACATCATTGGGTGAATGATCTGATTGACATGACCCATTCCATTAGCTTAGCATCCGATCGTTTAGTATGTTGCTATTGCTTTCTTCATGACTTATACATGTTCCTATGACTATGGAGATTATGCAACTCCCGTTTGCCGGAGGAACACTTTGTGTGCTACCAAACGTCACAACGTAAATGGGTGATTATAAAGGTGCTCTACAGGTGTCTCCAAAGGTACATGTTGGGTTGGCGTATTTCGAGATTAGGATTTGTCACTCCGATTGTCGGAGAGGTATCTCTGGGCCCTCTCGGTAATGCACATCACATAAGCCTTGCAAGCATTCAACTAATGAGTTAGTTGTGAGATGATGTATTACGGAACGAGTAAAGAGACTTGCCGGTAACGAGATTGAACTAGGTATTGGATACCGACGATCGAATCTCGGGCAAGTAACATACCGATGACAAAGGGAACAACGTATGTTGTTATGCGGTCTGACCGATAAAGATCTTCGTAGAATATGTAGGAGCCAATATGGGCATCCAGGTCCCGCTATTGGTTATTGACCGGAGATTTGTCTCAGTCATGTCTACATTGTTCTCGAACCGTAGGGTCCGCACGCTTAACGTTACGATGACAATTATTATGAGTTTATGCATTTTGATGTACCGAAGTTAGTTCGGAGTCCCGGATGTGATCACGGACATGAGGAGTCTCGAAATGGTCGAGACATAAAGATTGATATATTGGATGACTATATTCGGACACCGGAAGGGTTCCGGAGAAGTTTCGGATAAAACCGGAGCACCGGGGGGTTACCGGAACCCCCCGGGGGGTTAATGGGCCTCATGGGCCTAATGTGGAGAAGAGGAAGGGGCTGCCAGGGCAGGCCGCGCGCCCCCTCTCCCCCTAGTCCGAATTGGACAAGGAGGGAGGGGCGGCGCCCCCCCTTTCCTATTCTCCCTCCACCTCTCCTAGTTGGACAAGGAACGGGAGGGGAGTCCTACTCCCGGTAGGAGTAGGACTCCTCCTGCGCGCCTCCATAGGGCCGGCCGCACCCCCCCTTGGATCCTTTATATACGGGGGCAGGGGGCACCCCTAGACACACAAGTTGATCTACGTGATCGTTCCTTAGCCGTGTGCGGTGCCCCCTGCCACCATATTCCACCTCGATCATATCGTTGTAGTGCTTAGGCGAAGCCCTGCGTCGGTAGAACATCATCATCGTCACCACGCTGTTGTGCTGACGGAACTCATCCCCGAAGCTTTGCTGGATCGGAGCCCGGGGAGCGTCATCGAGCTGTACGTGTGCTAAGAACTCGGAGGTGCCGGAGTAACGGTGCTTGGATCGGTCGGATCGGGAAGACGTACGACTACTTCCTCTACGTTGCATCAACGCTTCCGTTGCGGTCTATGAGGGTACGTAGACAACACTCTCCCCTCTCGTTGCTATGCATCACCATGATCTTGCGTGTGCGTAGGAATTTTTTTGAAATTACTACGAAACCCAACACAGAGGTCCTCCATCCCCCCCACTATATATAGGGGGGCCTAGGGGGGGCGCCGACCCTAGGAGATGCAATCTCCTAGGGGGGCGGCGGCCAAGGGGTGGGGGGCTTGCCCCCCAAGCAAGGGGGCGCCCCCCTTTAGGGTTCCCCCCACCCTAGGCGCATGGGCCCTAGGGGAAGTGGCGCCCCAGCCCACTTTGGGCTGGATCCCTTCCCACTTCAGCCCATGGGGCCCTCCGGGATAGGTGGCCCCACCCGGTGGACCCCCGGGACCCTTCCGGTGGTCCCGGTACAATACCGGTGACCCCGAAACTTGTCCCGATGGCCGAAATAGCACTTCCTATATATAATTCTTTACCTCCGGACCATTCCAGAACTCCTTGTGACGTCCGGGATCTCATCCGGGACTCCGAACAACATTCGGGTTACTGCATATACATATCCCTACAACCCTAGCGTCACCGAACCTTAAGTGTGTAGACCCTACGGGTTCGGGAGACATGTAGACATGACCGAGATTGATCTCCGGTCAATAACCAACAGCGGGATCTGGATACCCATGTTGGCTCCCACATGCTCCTCGATGATCTCATCGGATGAACCACGATGTCGAGGATTCAAGCAACCCCGTATACAATTCCCTTTGTCAATCGGTATGCTACTTGCCCGAGATTCGATCGTCGGTATCCCAATACCTTGTTCAATCTCGTTACCGGCAAGTCAGTTTACTCGTACCGTAATGCCTGATGCCGTGACCAGACACTTGGTCACTTTGAGCTCATAATGATGATGCATTACCGAGTGGGCCCAGTGATACCTCTCCGTCATACGGAGTGACAAATCCCAGTCTTGATCCGTGTCAACCCAACAGACACTTTCGGAGATACCCGTAGTATACCTTTATAGTCACCCAGTTACGTTGTGACGTTTGGTACACCCAAAGCACTCCTACGGTATCCGGGAGTTACACGATCTCATGGTCTAAGGAAAGGATACTTGACATTTGGAAAAACTCTAGCAAACGAACTATACGATCTTATGCTATGTTTAGGATTGGGTCTTGTCCATCACATCATTCTCCTAATGATTTGATCTCGTTATCAATGACATCCAATGTCCATAGTCAGGAAACCATGACTATCTGTTGATCAACGAGCTAGTCAACTAGAGGCTTACTAGGGACATGTTGGTGTCTATTATTCACACATGTATTACGATTTCCGGATAACACAATTATAGCATGAATAAAGACAATTCTCATGAACAAGGAAATATAATAATAATGCTTTTATTATTGCCTCCAGGGCATATTTCCAACAGGGGGTAGGCGCGCCCCCTACCTCGTGGCCACCTCCTTTATTTCTTGACATAGGGTCCAAGTCTCCTGGATCAAGTTCGGTGAGAAAATCACGTTCCCGAAGGTTTCATTCCGTTTGGACTCCGTGTGATATTCCTTTTCTTCGAAACCCTAAAATAGGCAAAAAAACAGCAATTCTGGGTTGGGCCTCCGGTTAATAGGTTAGTCCCAAAAACAATATAAAAGTGGATAATAAAGCCCAATAATGTCCAAAACAGTAGATAATATAGCATGAAGCAATCAAAAATTATAGATACGCTGGAGACGTATCACCTGGCAGGATCGCCTTCGTGAGCGTGCCTCGTTCAAGGGGATGATCTACGAGGCAGGGCCACGAGAAGGGGGCCAGGGAGCCGATGTGCTTCTACCAGCAGATGAAGGACAACGAGGACCTCGCCATGCTCGTCGTGCCTCCCAAGTTCGTGGAGGTGATGAACACCTGGTTGGTCATCAAGCGGCTCCAGCGCGTCGTCAGGCTGTCGGCGAACAAGCGGCGCGTGTTCTGGGTGCGGGTGCAGAATTTCGAGGGGCACATGGTGCTTGGCCGAGGCTGGAACTACTTCTACCGCCGCCACCGGATCGTCCCCGACGACCTCGTCGTTGTGCGCATCTTAGGACTCGAACTAAAGATTCATATCTACAACCACGACTCCTCGGTGATGTGCAGGTTTCATTGTAGCAGGCACAATTGCGTTGGTAATATCGATCAGGCTATGTAGTTAACTTAAGTAAGGTGTTAGTGGAGAACTTTTATGGTGTGTGGCGAGACTTGTGCTGGTAACTTGTTCATATTTTGGCCAGGAGCAGCACCCTGGCATAGAGCATGGAAGGATGATGCCCCTACTTTTAATCTAGACTTATGCTATGTAGTTAAGTAGTTTGCTGTCTTTTCCTTGCTTGCTATGTTAAGTTTGCTGTCATTATATTGCTTGCTTTGTTTGATCTTGTTGTTCTGCTGTTGCTGTTGTGCTGATCATGTGGTGGTAAGGCCACCACATTTGAATGGGGTGAGCAGAACACAAACGTTGTTTGCAACCAAACAGCTGAAGTTTGTATCTGCTCACACCCTAAGCACAAAAACGGCAACCAAACAGCAGGGGGTAAATCCCTCTCCATGTGATGTAGGCAACCAAACAGGTTGCATCTACTGCATATGAGGCTGTATTTCAGCAACCAGGCTGGGTTGAGATGGACATGCAATGCACGTACTGTTCCAAACTGCAACCAAACATGCCCTGAGTAGTGGTCCATTCGCCGCATCTCGGCTTCATTGAGTTTTGAATATTTTTTTGAAGAAAATCCGGATGTCTAGCGAGCAACAGCCTTTGCAGCAACATTTTTCTGAACTCATGATCATGATATAGTGGGTGACCGAGCCATGCCAAATTGCATTGCTGCTGGAATAGTCACTGTACTGAAGTTTCCAACTTCTTTGAACACTTTCACTGGCAAGCTTTAGAAAACCTGCAAAGCAAAAAAGAGCATGAGCAATGTAATTACTATACAATATCACATTTTTAACTATGTATAAGCATAATTTTTTATTTGTGTGCATGTTACCCAAAGAAATAGTTTTTTTAGATCCACAAAGAAATAGTTGCAAGCATAATAAGCACAGACTAATTTATGTTCTTATAGACAATCTTGTACTCACAGAGAAGAAGTTCTTCGAGAGGCGCCACAATTTTGGCATGGTCGACATGACCACAGCTAGCCTACTATCTCACTGGACAAACATGATGCAAGAGGTCACAAGTGGACTGAGGACTATAACGTCGACGAAGCTGCCAAGGAGTGCCTACCGAATAGACACCATCTCATCTCCTACTTTGCCACGATTAGGGAAAAGGGTGCTGGAATTTTGTCTATTTTGGGCCTAGCCCAATAGCAGTTTCAGAAATTCCTAATAAATCCTAGAGGCCCACGCAGCCCATTTGTGCAAGGCAAGAGGTGGAACAAAAGTTTAGTCCCACATTGCTAGTTTAGAGGGAGTTGGACCTCCTTATAAGGGAGGTTCTTTCCCACATGTATGAGCATGAGAACAAGAGGGACATCCACGCGCGCTCCTCCTCCGCCGCCCGCCTCACCACGCCACGCCACGCCTCGTCACGATGCGCTGCGGGTTGCGGGAATGAGCCGAGCCGATGTCTAAATTTTTGCCACGCACGACGGGTATACGAAAGGTCACGTGGGAGTTGAAACATTTTCTGTAGTGGCCACTGAATTCGAACGGCGCGCCTCTTCGGCCGCTACCTGTTCGCTTCACCTCCCGTCGCAGCCTCTTCGCGTCCTTCTCCTGTGCCTATATAAGAGAGGTCGCTTCTCCAGAGTGACACACCAGAAGATCCCCTTCCTCTCACCACAAAGTTCCTGAGCACTGCGCTGCTACGATCTTCCCCATCCCGGCTTGTGGCGTGCACCGCAGGTCGGGACAGTAGGCCTCCGAAACCGCACCTTTTAAGTCCTGTACGGGAGAAGGGTGATAAGGTTTTTGGGGAGCGCTCAGCGCGACTACTGGCTGCTTCATCACGGACGATCCGGTCGCCGACGATGACTTCCCCAACGACGACTTCTTCCCCGACATCCACGACCTCCTCGACGACATGGCAGTCGAGGACACCGACCCCAAGTCTAGCGCTTCTGCTGCTGTTGTCCCGTACGTGTTCTTGTCTTTCCTGTTAAAGGTTCTGCCACAGTTCCTTGCTCTAGTCCTTGTCCTACACATGTTAGGTTCTACTTCATATATGCTACTTGCTATTCTGTCTGCTTTAGATATGATAGGCTATGGTTCATATATGCAGAAGCTATTTTCCTTCTCTCTGTCAGAACGCATGACTTGTTTTATCTCTACTATATTAGTAATGCTTTATCTAGTATTTCTGTTAATAAAATCATTCGGTAAATTGCTCATATTTCCAACAATCCAAAAACCTTATTATAGGCAATTTACCCCAAGTGGTTTTGCTGCTTTCATGAGACCTCCTATGTTTGAGAGTATCCACTATAAGAGGTGGCGCGTGAGAGCAGTCTTATGGTTTCAAACCATGAGTTGCTATGACGCCACTCTCAGCAAACCTGAAGGAGAGCTTGATGCTCAACAGGCACAAGCTTTTCAGAAAATGGATACTCTGTTTAAGGCTGCTCTCTTGAGTGTTCTTGGTGAGAACATAGTTGATGCGTATGCGTCAATTGATAATGGAAAAAGATATGTGGGATGCACTCGAGGCCAAGTTTGGGGTCTCAGATGCTGGCACTGAGCTGTACATCATGGAGCAATTCTATGATTACAGGATGACTGAAGAGCGCTCCGTGGTTGAGCAAGCTCATGAGATACAGTCATTTGCTAGAGAACTTGAGCACTTCAGTTGTATGCTACCGGACAAGTTTGTTGCCGGAGGTATCATCACTAAGCTTCCTCCTTCATGGAGGAACTTTGCTACCTTGCTGAAGCATAAGAGGCAGGAGTTTTCTGTCCCGGATCTCATTGGCACTCTTGATGTGGAAGAAAAGGCGAGAGCAAAGGACACACGTGCTCGAGGTATTGAGGGAGGATCTAGTGCCAATGTGGTACAGAAGCAGAACTTCCAGCCCCACAAGTTCAAGAACAAGGGCAAGTTTGATGGTAAAGCAAAGTTTGATGGGAAGAACAAGGCTGTGCAACACACGAACTTCAAGAAGAAGAATGGCAAGAAGAAAGGTGCTTGTCATGTGTGTGGGGATCCTGATCATTGGGCTCCTAGTTGCCCTAATCGCTATGACAAGCGTAATCCTGGGAAAGGCCGCAAGACCGCTAATGTTGTCATTGGAGACACTGACATGAAGGATGCTGGGTATGGTATATTTCCCACTATTCTTTCAGTATGTCATTCTCCTGACTGGTTGATTGACACGGGTGCTAATATGCATGTATGCGGTGATATTTCCATGTTTTCGTCTTATCAGACCCCAGGGACTTCAACCGTGCTGATGGGCAACGGTTCAAGTGCTTCTGTTCGTGGTGTTGGCACGGTCGATCTGAAGTTTACTTCGGGGAAGATCGTGCGGCTGAAGAACGTGCATTATGTCCCCTCCGTCAATAAAAATCTTGTTAGCGTATCTCTTCTGTGTAGAGATGGCTACAAGCTTGTCTTTGAGTCGAATAAATTTGTAATATCCAAGTATGGAACCTTTGTTGGTAAAGGCTATGAGTCAGGAGGCTTGTTTCGTTTATCCTTATCAGACGTTTGCAATAAAGTTGTTAATCATATTTGCAACAATAGTGAATCCAATGTGTGGCATTCACGTCTTTGTCATGTTAACTTTGGTTGCATGTCGCGACTAGCGAAGTTGAACTTAATCCCTAGTTTCACCACCGTCAAGGGATCTAAGTGTCAAGTGTGTGTGCAAGCTAAGCAACCTCGTAAGTCTCACATGACTGCGGAAATAAGAAATCTTGCACCACTAGAGCTCATACATTCAGATCTATGTGAAATGAATGGTGTGTTGACAAAAGGTGGAAAGAAATATTTCATGACGTTAATTGATGACTCCACTAGATACTGCCGTGTGTATCTTCTGAAATCTAAGGATGAGGCTTTGAACTTTTTCAAGATCTACAAAGCTGAAGTGGAAAACCAACTTGATCGAAAAATCAAGAGGCTTAGGTCCGACCGTGGTGGAGAGTATTTTTCTACTGAGTTTGATGCTTTTTGTGTGGAACATGGTATAATCCATGAGAGGACTCCTCCCTACTCACCTCAGTCAAATGGGGTGGCCGAAAGAAAGAACCGTACTCTAACTGATTTGGTTAATGCCATGTTAGATACATCAGGTCTCTCCAAGGCATGGTGGGGGAGGCGATATTGACAGCATGTCATGTCCTGAACCGATCCCCACAAAGAACAAAGAGATAACTCCATTCGAGGAATGGGAGAAGAAAAGGTTAAAACTCTCTTATCTGCGAACATGGGGTTGTTTGGCGAAAGTCAATGTTCCAATTCCAAAGAAGCGGAAGCTTGGACCAAAGACTGTGGATTGTGTTTTCCTGGGAGATGCTTTTCATAGCATTGGCTATAGATTCTTGGTTGTAAAATCTGAGGTATCTGACATGCATGTCGGTACGGTCATGGAGTCGAATGATGCGACTTTCTTTGAAGATATCTTTCCCATGAAGGATATGGCTACCTCATCTAATCAGGAGATGCCTAGTTCATCGAATCAGGAACCAGTTACAATTATCGAACCTACCATTTCGATGGAACACTTCGAAAGTCCTGTGGAGGAGAACAATGAAGTTCCTACCAGGAGCAAGAGACAGAGGACTGCAAAGTCCTTTGGTGATGATTTTCTTGTGTATCTCATAGATGACACTCCCAGTTCTATTTCAGAGGCCTATGCATCTGAAGATGCTGACTACTGGAAGGAAGCGGTTCGTAGCGAGATGGATTCCATCTTGGCAAATGAAACTTGGGAGATAACTGATCGTCCTTATGGGTGCAAACCTATAGGATGCAAATGGGTATTCAAGAATAAGCTTAGGCCTGATGGTACTATTGAAAAGTACAAGGCTCGGCTCGTGGCTAAGGGTTATACCCAAAAGGAAGGTGAAGACTTCTTTGATACTTACTCACCTGTGGCTCGACTGACCACTATTCGAGTTCTACTTTCACTAGCTGCCTCGCATGGTCTTCTCGTTCATCAAATGGATGTTAAGACTGCTTTCCTAAATGGAGAGTTGGACGAGGAAATTTATATGGAACAACCAGATGGGTTTGTACTAGATGGTCAGGAAGGGAAAGTGTGCAAGTTGCTGAAGTCTTTGTACGGACTTAAGCAAGCACCCAAACAGCGGCATGAGAAGTTTGAAAGAACTTTAACAGCTGCAGGCTTTGTTGTGAACGAAGCTGACAAATGTGTGTACTATCGCTATGGTGGGGGCGAGGAAGTTATCCTGTGCTTGTATGTTGATGACATACTGATTTTCGGAACAAATCTGAAAGTTATTAAGCAGGTCAAGGATTTCCTATCTCGTTGTTTTGAGATGAAGGATTTAGGAGTGGCTGATGTCATTCTGAACATCAAGTTGTTGAGAGACGATGATGGTGGGATTACTTTGCTTCAATCTCACTATGTGGAAAAGATCTTGAGTCGCTTTGACTATAGTGACTGCAAGCCCTCTCCAACACCATATGATGCTAGTGTGTTGCTTCGAAAGAATTGAAGAATTGCTAGAGACCAATTGAAGTATTCTCAGATTATTGGCTCGCTTATGTACTTAGCCAGTGCTACAAGACCCGACATCTTTTTGCTGTTAGCAAACTAAGTCGGTTTGTTTCAAAACTAGGAGATGTGCATTGGAAAGCTCTAGAAAGAGTTTTGCGTTATTTGAAAGGCACTGCAAATTATGGAATTCACTACACCGGGCATCCAAAGGTGCTTGAAGGGTATAGTGACTCAAACTGGATCTCAGATGCTGATGAGATAAAGGCCACGAGCGGTTATGTATTCACTCGTGGAGGTGGCGCTGTTTCTTGGAAGTCTTGCAAGCAGACCATCTTAACGAGGTCAACAATGGAAGCAGAACTCACAGCACTAGATACAGCTACGGTTGATGCAGATTGGCTTCGCCGGCTCTTGAATGACTTGCCGGTTGTTGAGAAACCTGTACCGGGTGTCCTTATGAACTGCGACAATCAAACTGTGATCACGAAAGTGAGCAGTTCAAAGGATAACATGAAGTCATCAAGACACGATCAGAGAAGGTTAAAGTCTGTCAGGAAAATGAAAAACTCCGGAGTTATTGCGTTGGATTATATCCAAACGTCTAAAAATCTGGCAGATCTTTTTACTAAGGGTCTATCACGTAATGTGATAGATAATGCATCGAGGGAGATGGGTATGAGACCCACAATATGAGTTGTTCACAGTGGTAACCTATTCTTTGTGATCGGAGATCCCGTGAATTAGATGTGGAAGACAAGCTGTTGGTCAACTGAGAGGAGAGTATCCTTATTATTCACAATACCACTCCATGAAGATGCAATAGTCTCCTTATCTGCATGGCAGGTTGATGTATATATTAATGTGTTCTAAGTGGCTTATTTAAGTAGAGATGTTATCCTGCAGAACATCTTTTGAAGAACACACCTATATGAGTCTGATTGTCAAACGTCGCAATCTATAAGAGTAGGGTTCTCTCTAGTAAACTCATGAAAGGTCACGGAGTATGACGCATAAGCTCCACCCGCGGGGAAGACCCACGGTAGCCACGTATCGGTCAAGGCTTTATGTGAAGCTAGATTCGCAGAAAACTTGCAGTTCAAGGCCCAGTCCACTGTTCAAGTTGCTTACTAGTGTAGCATAGAGTTCTAGGTGGAAGTTCAACTTAACAATCTCCACTGCAGTTCCGGTATATAAAACAGTGTTTTGGAACCAAAGGCAAATTTTTGTGTGCCTCTGGGATCTGGTGGGGGATTGCTGGAATTTTTTCTATTTTGGGCCTAGCCCAATAGCAGTTTCAGAAATTCCTAATAAATCCTAGAGGCCCACGCAGCCCATTTGTGCAAGGCAAGAGGTGGAATAAAAGTTTAGTCCCACATTGCTAGTTTAGAGGGAGTTGGACCTCTTTATAAGGGAGGTTCTTTCCCCACATGTATGAGCATGAGAACAAGAGGGACATCCACGCGCGCTCCTCCTCCGCCGCCCGCCTCGCCTCGCCACGCCACGCCACTCCACGCCTCGTCACGACGCACAGAGAGGTCGCTCCTCTCTAGAGTGACACACCAGAAGATCCCCTTCCTCTTGCCACAAAGTTCAGCACTGCGCCGCTACGATCTTCCCCATCCCGGCTTGCGGCGTGCACCGCAGGTCGGGACAGTAGGCCTCCGAAACCGCACCTTTTGAGTCCTGTACGGGAGAAGGGTGATAAGGTTTTTGGGGAGCGCTCAGCGCGACTACTGGCTGCTTCATCACGGACGATCCGGTCGCCGACGAAGACTTCCCCGACGTCCACGACCTCCTCGACGACGTGGCAGGCGAGGACACCAACCCCAAGTCCAGCGCTTCTGCTGCTGCTGTCCCGTACGTGTTCTTGTCTTTCCTGTTAAAGGTTCTGCCACAGTTCCTTGCTCTAGTCCTTGTCCTACACATGTTAGGTTCTACTTCATATATGCTACTTGCTATTCTGTCTGCTTTAGATATGATAGGCTATGGTTCATATATGCAGAAGCTATTTTCCTTCTCTCTGTCAGAACGCATGACTTGTTTTATCTCTACTATATTAGTAATGCTTTATCTAGTATTTCTGTTAATAAAAGCATTCGGTAAATTGCTCATATTTCCAACAAAGGGCATCTCCTCTGCAACAGCTAGGCAAGAAATAATCTAAGCTAGTGGTTTGTGTGATGTTTGTGGCTTGAATCAACATGATCAATACAAAATAAGATACCTCGGCAATTGGTGCATAAGATTTTTTTAATTAGTACATGATCAGTACCAGAGTTTTAAATTTTAATTGTGGTAGGACTCATGTTCAGTTTGAATGGCCATGATAAAAAGAATCTTTGATTTTTTATTTATGAATTTCAATTATAATTTGAAGTTAGTTCGAATTTGACATGTAACCCAAGAGACACATAACCAGATGGGCCACTGAGTCTTACACCTTCGCCATCCTAGCACTTCTCCATTGAAATAAAGCTCTAGGGATTCAAATTCTTTCCGATCAAAACATTTCACACTAAAATACTAATAATTAGAAAACTCAACCTGATCTTCCATACCCTTTTGTGGACTCTTGAGACATCAATGGAAAAGACGAATACAATCACTGACTACCTACCAGAATTTATCACCTAGCTAGGACAAAACTCGTAGTATAAATCAGCGAACTCATGAAGGTCCTCCTCACTAGCAACACACAAGCTTCCACATGGTTTCCCCAACTCGTCATGTGATTTTGGGGGATAATCCTAGTCCGTGTGAGAGTGCATTGGGTGCGTAACAATTCCTTGCTTTTGCATACTCTATTATAATTAGCTCATTAGATTATCATTTTGACGAGCAAGTTGAGAACTCCTAGTCCGACTGTGGCTCTAGGTAGGCAGCAACTCATGTAACCCTAGGCATCGTCCCTCTTTATATGGCAAGGCCGCGGGGTAGTTTGAGGCACATTACATTCTTCACCTTAGTCTCGATTGAATCATCTCAACCTCCATTGTAACCCCCTCATATGCCACACATCAATCCAATCAAAGCAGGAGTAGGGTATTATCTCCACGATAAGGGCCTGGACCTGGATAAACACTTTGTGTCCAGTTACAACATATTTTTTGTGAGTGCCTGATTAAAACATCTAGCTAATGGTTCCCTCATAGCTGGAGAGTTAGCTTGCTCGTAACATGCGCCCCACAATCTCTACTTCATAGATTAGAATATTACGTCATTTGTTCCCTATTTATAAAGTGTATTAAAGACTAAATTGCTCTATATTTGATCAAGTTTATAGAAAACAAATAATATGTAAAGTAAAATAATACATAAAAACAAATAATATCTACATTGTAGTTTTTGATATTTGTAGTCGAAATAGGAAAGTTTAACTTTTGAAACAAATTAATGCACCATATAAAAAGATTTGAATACGTACATATGTTTTCTAAAAAATTTGGAATATGTGCATATGCACCCCTTTATTGACATTTCTTTACAACCTAAGTATAACCTTTGCCTTGAGTTTATTATTGGCCCTGGGCTCATCTTTCCTGAAACCGGGAACCATTCCGTCCTCTCTGTTAAGGGTCAATTTGTCAGTTTTTTTAGAAGGCTAAGTTGTCCAATAAAACACCCCAAGTCACACAAACGGCGTGACTTGGAAATGGAGTCACGTGCAAGATGTACTACTTGCTACTCGTAACAAGATGTGAGGACATGCCTAACAAGAAAAGGTGATACCGTGTTAAAAAAAAAAAGAAATCATGCTACGTGTGACACTTGATCGGCCATGGTATGACTTGCAAATGTTTATGTGGGTATCGGTACATGGCAAGAAAAGCATTTGTTGCGGTGGCAGTGCACGTTTAATTCCCTCATAAGGCCATGTACCTTTCGTGCTGTACCCTACGTGCTTTGTTAGGTTGCTTTGGTAGTGGGAAGTAGTACTCCAGCTTTTTTTGTTTTTGATCTAAGTAGTACTCCAGCTTGCATGCATATGTGTCATATAATGTTTGGCACGAAGAAAGAGCGCCCGTGTAGAATTGCTCGTTTTGGCCGGCCGCAACGGTTTTATAGACTAGGCTCGTTACGACATGGAGTGCTTACACTTGTGTCACGTGCACGCAGTCTGCATCGTAGACTCGTGAGAGCTCAGGTATAGCTCGATCGGGTACGCAACCTTCTACGGAGTAAGTTTTCCATCCGTTTAACAGTAGTGCGATTATTTTTTCCACAAAAGTCATGAACAGAGTCTTTAATTGCGTGCTTGTCATCTGTTTTGCAAATGCATTATCGCTGTCGCTGAAAAGAGAGAGACAGACCGCAATGCGTTGCCACAAAAGCGAAGTCCAGCTTCATCTCATCTGTGCATGCATTTGTTGTAAGCAATCCCCTCCACCAACATTGGAGTAATACGTACATTCCGCATAGATTGGAAAAAGGATAGGCGCCATTTGTTGATAATTATAAATTAAACCACAGACGGAATGATTGGAGTTGACATAGGCTTGGAAAAATGATCGGCCATGTTCACGGAGACGGTGATACTTTGACTTTCGGCAGAACGCATTACTTCTCCGTATATCCCAACACAAAAAATAATGCTACAGCCGGCCTAGCTTGTCCAGATCCAGCATTGACGATGCATGGAGTAGAACGCCCCCACAGAGCACGCGTTCGTTGCTCCGAGTCTGGCACACCCCGACGACGTGCCCCGCACACCGCGGGAAGAAGACACCGGAGACGCCGCGCGGCGCCGTCGCAACTAGGTTTACGTACGTACGCCCCTGGTGGAGTGGAGCACCACGGACTAATACCAGGCCTAGCTAACTTTGCGTCGTCTCAAAAAAAAAGAGGTAAGAGCAACTCCAACGGGGAGACCTCATTTGGTCTGCCCACCTCCGTTTGAGTCGGCGTGGAGAAAAACGCCGGCCAAACACGCCGACCCACTCTTAAAATTCGTTTGCATGGCGTCCGCGCAGACCCATTTTAAACCCAAAATTTCGCCTGAAATGCGTTGGTGCGGACGTGACGCAGACGCGCCGTGCGTCCCCTCAATGTCCACCGCGCGTCCCACTTGTCGGCCGCCCAACCACCACACACATCTTATTAAATGCCAGCACCTATCCTCGGAGCCCACCTGGCAGCGTGTGAAAGTC
Source organism: Triticum urartu (assembly GCF_003073215.2). NCBI lineage: Eukaryota > Viridiplantae > Streptophyta > Magnoliopsida > Poales > Poaceae > Triticum > Triticum urartu. Next base: position 704,625,725 of record NC_053024.1, on the reverse strand, counting down.
TGCAAGCCCGTCCTTTAATGAAAGCGTGCGGCGGGGCCGGCCTCAAGCGACGGCACTTCCAACGCCCGTCCACATCTGGTCACACCGTGCTCCCTCGACGGCGACCAGGAACCCTAGCAAGCACAAACCACCATGGGGTTTTTCGGTGGCAAGGGGAGGGGGAAGCTGGCCCTCGGTGCGAGCTCTTCCCGTGGCTCGCCGGCTCTTCCGCCGCCTCCTGCTAGACACGGCTCGACACTAGAGCGGCAGCGTATGTACATACCAGTCCACCAGGAACGGTAGCACTGGCAGTACCGCCGGCCACTGCAGTATCCGGATGTCAACCTTCCTCACGGCTGGCATCTGGTTCCGCAGCGGATCCCTATTCCGGCAGTGCCACGCACGCCGCGGGCACACGCCGAGAAGGTTCGCCGGCGTCGCGAGGCCCTCACCCGGAGCAGCGGCGTATGCGTGCCTACGTGTCAGAGTCCCCCAACTGGGAGCGCTGGTTCGCGCTAGAGCACGAGGAGGAGCGCCGCCCGGGCATCCACGTCGACCACGACGTTCCTCTGCCGCCGCCTGAGGTTCTGCCGCACGAGCATGACGAAGAGGCGGCCTACCAAGCCGCCCTCGAGCTAGCCCTGCAGCAGGCACTGGAGGCAAGCAGGATCGAGGAGGAGGCCCAATGGGATGGGATGGACCGCGCCCTCGCCTTGTCGACGGCAGGTGATTCCGTCCACGCCCCGCTCTTCGACTCGCCTGTGGCTCCACCCCCGCCGCCCGTCGTCGAGCCCAAGCCGGAGCCGGAGCTGGCACAGAAGCGTTCGCCGCCTCCACCCACTTGGCCGGAGGAGTCCTACACGTGGACCGGCGAGTTCCGCGAGTGGGTGAGCGCGCTCCGGTCCACTACGCCGCGACGCCGGAGGAGGAGGCGACCCACCTTGAGCGCTGGAAGGCGCACTGGCTCGCCCAGGTGGAGGCCGACGGCGAGCGGCAGATGCGTTGGGAGCTACTGCTGCAACGCGACACGGAGGCGCTGCGGCTTGAGGAGGAGGAGGAGGAGCGGCCCCGGCGAGCCGCAATGCCGGCGCCCCAGCAGACACCGGAGGAGGCTGCCCTGATAGCGTACCAAGCGGCGTTTGGGTGGGCTGGTCCTACTCCCGTCTTCATCGACCTCATCGGCGACGATGTCGACGTTAAGGCAAAGGGCAAGGCGGCGGACGTCTAGGGCAGCGTGCGGGCGCAGACTTTTTTATGTTTTTAATTAATGTTTAATTAGATTTAAGTGGGGACTTTGGCCAATGGTTGACCGGCCACTTTAATGTTTAATTGTATTTATTTCTGCATCATGTTTTTTTTCTATGATGGTAAATTTGGATCTGTCTCCCGTTGGACGCTTAAGCCGAGCTACATATAAATGTGGACACGCACATCTATCTGGCTGACTTAAACAGACAAAAAAGAACAAAACATGCGTGTATTTAGGTCGGTGCGTTGGAGTTGGTCTAACTCGCCGATGGAAAGGCGCGTACTGCCTGCGTTGTCATCTTCGATGTCGCGGGGCCCGCCCGCGTTTCACTTCACTTTCGCGTCCGTGTGGCTCTCCTCCAGCCTTCCCGGTCCGTCGCTGTCGCTCGCTGCACGTCGAGGCCGTGGGTGGCCCTACGTGCATGGCGCGCCACACAGTGAGCCAGCGGCACAGGCCGCTGCATGCAGGTACGCCGTGTCTGTGTGGGCTGCGGTGCGGCGTAGGCCACGGAGGATCTGTGTGGCTGCGGGCATCGATGCAGGGAGCAGTTACTACATTACACATGGCGTCGTTAACCATGGTCCTTGTTGTGTTGGGTGGAAATAAATAAATTTGGTCCTTATCTGAAACTTCAACACAAAATGGCCTTAATTTGAAAATATTTCATGAAATGACTCTTTTTTGCATAATCCGGGGCTAGGGCGCCATGCTAAAGAGCATGACGCTCCGGGCTAGGGCGTCGTGGTAGCGATATGTTGCATGGCGCCCCGGCCTAGGGCACCATGCCAAATAGCATGACGTCCTACCCGAGGCGTCATGCTATCTAGCATGGCGCCTTAGCCCCGGGCGTCATGCAAAAGGAACCATTTCATGAATTTTTTTCAAATTGAGGCAATTTTATGTTGAAATTTTAGATAAAGATCAATTTTGTCCATTTTCACTTTGTGTTGGCAGGGTAGCGTGAGAGCGAGTGAGCACTCGCTGCCTGTCCCGGCCGGTCTCTTCGCGCGCACTGCCCCCGGCCCCTCGCTTGAGCAAGCAGCAGCGCCTTTCAAGGGCAGAGCAATCGAGAAGGAGGAAGGAACCCGTCTTCTTTAACACGCACTTTCCTATGCCAGCCGGAGAACATGGCACTTTTGCGCGGGCGGCTGGAGTAAATTACTCTTTGGAGGCATCGTCGTCGTGGAGCTCGCTGATCTTTGTACGTCATGGCTAGAGGTCTTGGGTAAAAACCTAAAATTAAAATTAAACCGTGTAAGACATCGAGCATCTATAGCCGGACGCCTCATATCCATCTCAAATGTTAGGAGTTCGGACGGCCCACTTACCTGGTCACTACTTGAAAAAATAACTCCATCTAACCGGACCTCACAAACTCAGCCCAAACATCTAGGCTCACCTGAGACTTCTCATACCCAATCTATATGTAGAGCGGATATGAGAAAACGTCGAGACGCGGATGCCACGCCGGACTAACACATAGGGTCGCGACAAATCTCTTGAAGGCGTCTCTTTGAAACACCATCGGGCCACGGAAATGTTGTTGAAACAATGATCGGGAAGTCACCAGCTGGAGAAAGGGCCAGAGGACTAAGACATGAGGCGGCACCATCCCTTCCACTAGAGGACGTGTTTGGAAACCACCTACATGGCACGAAGACATAATCAGATCCAACGGGCCAGAAGAGCAACGACCAGACAATCCTCCTTTATGCCGCTGACGAGGTGGACTAGAAGTCAGGGGTAACTTATTCATGATCTGCACGGCTCCATCATCGACGCCACAACTCTGTAACACAGATTCGAAGTCCTCATCACGTCCTGCCACCAGAGTGCTGGTGCAAATGGGTGGAGTAGTGATTTTTTGGGATGGGGTGGGGGGGGGGGGGGGGGGGGGGGGGGGGGGGGGGGGGGGGGGGGGGGGGGGGGGGGGGGGGGAGCTCTGATTTCAGGATTCACTGTGGATATAAATATGTTTTTCTCCATAAACTCGGTTAGAATTTATGAAGTTTGGGTTTTTAGAATAATGTAGAACAAGGAAAAATCACACAAGATTAGAGTATCTACAACCAAGATTGGCTAATTTCGATCCCCAAACATCTGAGGATGTGCTCGGTCAGTGACCAGACGCGTCCTTTTGAGCCTTCATTTTGTGCATGCATGCATGCAACCATGTCTCCTACATCCTCGTCAAACTGTCAGGTCAAATGCATGTGATCAGTGGGGATGGAGAGAGAACGAGAAAAGAAAGAATAAAGAAAGAAAAAAGGTGATCCGGGGTGGGCCGCATCCAATGTGGAGGGCTGCTCGGACATGCCCGGGCATCCCCATATCCTCCCCATCTTTGGTGTGGATACGGGGATTTGCGGACATCCCAGTCATAAGGCGACAAAGTGGGGGTCCCGTTGGATTGTTTTTTTTCTTCTCTCATGTTCGGATAGTGAATGGGGTGTTTGATTGGAAGTTTGAGGGGTTCGATTGTAGATGAGTTTAGGGCAACTCCAATCCGTCGACGCAAACTAACACAGATTTTGTCCGTTTGAGTCGGCCATAGGGGCGGCGTCCGGCCCCTCCGCATTTTGATGGCGGCCGATTGACGTATCTCGTTCGCATAGTCGGTATGCTGCTTTTATTTTTATACAACTTATGCATGCAAATCTCAACATTGGCCAAATTTAAATCACATAGTTTTTACATCACAATAATAATTGTATACAACCAAAAAATCTCATAGTTTACAAACCAAATAAAATTTGAATTTTCATAAATACATTGAAAGAAAAAGACCTATACATTTATTGGTTGCTGAGGTGAGTCCACATATACTCAACCAAATCATTTTGTAGTGAATATGAGTTGCCCAATCACGCATTTCATGATGAAATTTGATGAACTGTGTAAACATTGCAGGTCCATGCTCAGGCACAACATATTCACCCTGAAATTGAAACCCTTGGTTGAAGATTTGGTCCTCATGCTCATTCTGTACGATGGTGTTGTGCATGATCACACAAGCAGTCAATACCTCCCACATCTTCTTGGTGCTCCATGTTCTAGCATGGTGCCGAATGATGGCCCATCAAGATTGAAGCACACCAAAAAGCACGCTCCATATCCTTCCTAGCACACTCTTATGCTCGAGCAAACCTAGCCCTTGTCTCTTCCATCGGATTGGATATTATCTTCACAAGAGTTGAGCACCGAGGGTAGATACCATCAGCTACGTAATATCCCTTGTTGTAGTGGTGGCCATTGCTCTCAAACTTAACCTCTAGGCAGTTGCCTTCTGCAATTCTTCTGAACTCTAGAGAGCACTAAAGCACGTTGATGTCATTATGAGAACCAGCCATGCTAAAAAAAGGTGCCAAATTCATAGATCTTGTGAAGCCATAACGTCAAGTATGACAGTGCAACCTTTAACATGTGTATTGCCCCTGCCGAGCAGATGGACGGTCCTTCCACTTTCAGTGAATGCAATTTATGCTACCAAGCATTTTCGGGAAGACTCCATTTGCATTGATCGCCAACAACCGGGTTGTATCCGCAACATTTGGCTCTCTCTCAAGTACGCCGGGCCAAACACCGCTACCATAATCTTGCAGAACTTGTACAATGACGCAAGGCATGTGAACATACTTGTCAGCAAGATCGTCGAGAATTCCGTATGCAAGCATCCGAATAGCTGCAATGCATTTCTGATAAAAGGAGAAGTCAACCTTTTCAAGGGCATCCTCCTTGCATACAAAATAATCATCATACGTTATCAATCCCTCCCGAATACAGCGGAACACATGTCTCGCCATCCGATAGCGGTGCCGCAAAAACTTGGGATTGAAGAGCGGGGACGTTCACTGAAAGTAATCGCGAAGAGTAGGCGATTTGTCACTCTCTCTATTGTGATTCGATGTCGGAGCGTGGCCCGGGATCGACCCCCTAAACTTCGGCCGCTTCCTAGCAATGTGATCACTGATGACCATACTTGCAACAACAAAATCCTCATCGTCTGACGATGAATCGTCCGATGAACACATGAAGTTATTAAAAAGAACTCATCCCCACTATCAATGGTATCTTGCGGGCCAAACACAGAACACCTTGCGGGCGTGGTGGAGTAGCGGCCGATGAAGAGCCCCGCACCTCTCCCCCGTACAGACATCGTGCTTGTGGAAGTGGAGGTGGCCGTCAAGGAGAGGGGGTGGGGAGGCTGTGGAGGTGCTAGTACGGCGGCGAAAAGTCGTCACCAACGCCGGCAAGAGCGGGCATCGAATGCGGCGTAGAGGAGGGGGGAGTGTGGATGCAGGTGGCGCCCTGGGCAACGTCCAACCAACCGGAAGTGGGTGGCGGCAGTGAGGGTGGCATGGCCGGAGGTTTTTGGCGTGGATGAGAGGGAGGGGGGGATGGCCAATGTGCCACCGACAGGCAGACTGGCGAGAGGACAAGGGTGCGCCGCATGCATCCGCGTTGACGCAAACCCGACCCTAATTTAGGCAGAAAATGGGTCGCGAGCGTACGAAAAACGGACGGCCATGTGTTTGCATGGGCACGTTGAACCGTGTTTTCTATCCATTTTGACATAAATATACACGTGCGGAAAAACGATTCGACGTGTTGGAGTTGCCCTTACGACCTGCCACACTACAACACGATGGAGTTCTTCCCCGCAAAAAAAAAAACACGATGGAGTTCTTTTTTTCTTATTGGAGGGCGTGAGTCTATAGACCTGTAGCGCACAACAACTACATGACGTCCGGCACTCCGGCCCGGACGATTAACAACGCTGCCTGGACATGGCGAGTACGCGGCGGGCTTTGCATGTGCCAAAAGCAAGCGTCGGTGCCCGCCCCGGCCGGCAGGCCGGCCGGCCAGTGAGCTGGGTTGGTACAACGGTCCCTCCAGCAAGCTAGCTTGCCCACAGCTGCATCCGATCGATCGACAACAAGATCGCAACCAATGCATATCACGGTCCCGGAACCGTATCGAATCGAATCGAAACCCCCGATCAATCGAGCTCCGTCCATGCACATGCCCGCATTCTGCTCCACAAACCTAGCAATCAAATCCTGCTTCACGCATTCGGCGCCGTCTGTTGCGTGCAGACGTCCAGTCGTCCGGATCCGGCTTGCCTGCTCTTTCTTCGTGCTCCCATCTGTATCCGTGCTTTCACTTAATTGTACGGCTGTTTTTTTTATTTTTTTCTTTCTAATCTAATCATCTTCCCCTCTGATTTTAAAAGGGTTAGATCGGGTCATATTTTGTTTCAATAAAATCAAGCCACGTAGACGGAAGCACGGATAGGCACACGCAGGCAAGTCTCGTCCAGCAGGCAAGTCTCGTCCGGCACCGCATGCATCTGTCCTGCCCACGCCACGCTCACGTCGCATCAGGGAAGTGAGGGCCGAGTCAGTGTCCGGTCAGTCTCGTGTGGGGCCGTCTAGGTAACCGGCCGGGCCGGCCGCGGCATGGTTGGGATAGGGCGGTCGCCGTCTTTCCGGCGGCCGGGGCCGGCGTTAATTTTCTGCCGGTTGCCTGCCGAGCACACGCGGTTACGCAACATTCCTTTCAACGGATTGTTATTATCACCGGCTGTTTGAAGACGTACACCAGCCAACGTGACATGCTAGTTCTGATTGCCTCTTTCTGATCGCTGAACAATGGAGCTGGGGTCGTTTCCGAAAGCGGACGCAACGCAAGGCAACGCAACCAGCTAAACCGCACGTCGCCACGCTTCGCCGATTCTGGGCAATGCGAACTTGTCTTTCCGATTGTTTCCTCTTTCGGATTCCATCCATGCCAAACAGCTTTGTAAAGCCTACTGAACGGAGTCCGTATGTTAAAAAACGTTCAAACAAAGGAGTTCCCTGCGTAAGGTGTACTATACTAGGTCAAGCATGTATGCGTAGTGGGCTAGTGGCTGCAATAATTGGTTAGCTAATTGAAGAGTTGAGTCGTCCTCGTCAAGCAAAACAGCTTGTTTGTGCTGAAATTTGAGATGGGCTCTAGGCGCATATAGCAATTTTTAAAAAATCTGTAAGAGCCCATGTGGGTTATAGGGCACTAGGTGTAGTGGGAAGTTTAGTCCCACCCTGCTAGTAGAAGGAGAGTTTGAGTGGTTTATAAGGGTTTCTCTTCTACATACTATTGGAGCTTGAGAAGAGAAGAGGCCCTCGCGCACTCCTCCTCTGCCGCCCGCCTCGCCACGCCCCGTCACGACGCGCCGCGGGTTGCGGGATTGAGCCGAGCCGAGCTCATCTGAGGCGTCGGATCGTGGGCTGTCACGGACTCGGACGTGGGTCGAGCCCACGTCTCTCCACGCGGCTGCGTCTATATAAGTGTGTGGTGTCTCCTAACCCTAGACGTCACGAACAGATCACATCTGCTCCACGCGCACGCCCACCGTCGTTCCCTTGCTGCTGCTGCCGCCGGTGACTCCATCCCGTCCGCCGCGTACACGGTCGACGGGAGAGCAGGTCTCCGAAACCACGCCCTTCTGGTTCCTGTACGGGGTGAGGGGCGAATAGGTTTTTGGGCAGCGATTACGCGACTGCTCGCTTCCGATCGTCTACTTCCTCTACGTCCGCGTCGCCTTCATTATCACCATGTCCACCGACGCCGAACGTGCCGCCGGCAAGAAGGCCGCCGAGGACGCCGCTGCCGCCACCAAAGCCGCGGCCTCTGCATGGCCTACTGGAGGGTATAACTCGTTTATCCTACTGTTTTCTGTTTCAGCCATGCTAGCGTTATACGTAGATCTTTCTGCAATTAGCGTAGTATGTGCTAGCTTGACTGAATATCAGTATGTGTTTATTTATGTCAATGCCGTGCTAGTGATTTACTCGTGGATTAATTTAATCGAGAAATTGCCTATTTACTCAACAATCCAAAAACCTATTATGTGTAGGAATTTTTCGGCAAGTGGCGTTGCCGCTGCACTGAAACCGGATAAGTTTACCGGTACATACTTTAAGCGTTGGCAGACTAAGACCACGTTATGGCTCACGGCTATGAACGTGTTCTGGGTCACCGGTGTCTCCACGGAAACGATTGCTCCTGAACAGGAGAAGGCGTTCAAGGAGGCTACCGTTGTGTTTCTCGGAGCAGTTCTTAGCGTGATCGGAGATAAACTGGTCGATGCATCACTAGTAGAAAAAGGGGGCCTTGGACCAGGCCGGGTAACCCCATTAGTCCCGGTTCAGTCTAGAACCGGGACCAATGGGTGCATTAGTCCCGGTTCGTGCGGCTAAGGCATTAGTCTCGGTTCACCTGGGCCCTTTAGTCCCGGTTCATGCCACGAACCGGGACTAAAGGGTGCGATGCCCATTAGTCCCGGTTGGTGCCACCAACTGGGACTAACGGCCTTTGAGGCATTAGTACCGGTTCATGGCACGAACCGGTACTAAAGGTCCAATTTTCAAACTCTCCCCCCCCCCCCGGTGGACCGCCTTTTCAGTTTTAGAAAAAACAAAAGAAAAATGATGGAAATGTCAAAAAAATAAAATAAAATAAGTTTCCCATGTGATATGTGGTCTAGTTGTTGGGAAAATTTACAAATATGAATTTCGACTTTATTTACAAAATCTCTCTGGAATTTGTAAAATGGGCATAACTTTTGCATACGAACTCGGATTAAAAAGTTTTTTATATGAAAAATCATCTACTCGAAAAGTTACATCCGATGGAGACGGCCTATGGCCTGCTTGCAAATTTGTAGAATCCTCAAATTCCAAAAGGAGAAAAAGTTATGCTCAAATTTCAGTTTTTTTTAAAATTTTCATTAAATCCGGTCAAACTATGGTCAAACTACTTATTCAAGAAGTATTAGTGTTACTAAATAATTATTCAAGAATATTAGTGTTATTAAATAATTATTTCAGTTTTTTTGAATTTTGGTCAAATCTGGTCAAACTATGGTCAAACTGTGGTCAAACAATGGTCAAACTACTTATTCAAGAAATATTAGTGTTACTAAATAATTATTGTTTTTTAGAACAATAGTTTCAAACTCAAACAGTGAAATGTGTGACTTCATGCTCAAGCTAAAATCTTGAGGGTTAATAGGATTAACATCTTACTATTGTCAGGAAAACAATGAGTGCAGACTTGGAAACGAGGGATAATAGAACCTCGAAGTTAAGCGTGCTCAGGCTGGGGGAGTGGGAGGATGGGTGACCGTCCGGAAAGTTAGATGATTTGGAATGATGAAGGGTGATTAGAGATTAAATTGAGCAGTGATGAGAGGGGTGATTAGAGATTAGAGGTTAAAATAAATCAGAAATTTGAAAATAAAAAAGTCTCAAAAAAAAATTCAAAATTTTTTTTCAAAAAAAAAAATCAGAAAATTACCTTTAGTACCGGTTGTTGTTACCAACGGGACTAAAGGTGGACCTCCAGGCAGCGGCCACGTGGAGGGCCTTTAGTCCCGGTTCTGGTTTGAACCGGGACTAAAGGGTCAGGGCATTAGTACCGACCCTTTAATCCCGGTTCAAGAACCGGGACTAAAGGCCCTTATGAACCGGGACTGCAGGCCCTTTTTCTACTAGTGCATATTTACATGTGCATGTCGCCAAGGACTTGTGGGGGGCGCTCGAATCTAAATTCGGGGCCGCCGATGCAGGGAACGAGATGTATATTATAGAGCAGTTCCACGATTACAAGATGGTTGAAAACCGTCCTGTATTGGAGCAGGCTCATGAGATAATATGCATCGTTAAGGAGCTTGAACTTCTTAAGTGCGAGTTACCGGGCAAGTTTGTCGCGGGCTGCATAATCGCTAAGCTCCCTAATTCCTGGAGGAACTTTGCCACCACACTGAAACATTAGAGGCGTGAATTCTCTGTGGAGGATGTCATTGGCCATCTGAGTGTTGAGCAGAATTCGAGGGCAAAAGACTCGCATGGAAAAGGGACCGAAGGGATTTCTGTCGCCAACATGGTGAACCAGAGGAACCATAACTCCCACAAGCCCAAGGGAAAGAACGGTGTCCAATAGAATACCGACTTTAAGAAGAAGGGTAAGAAGACCTTCAAGAAGAACAAGAAGGATGAGGGCTGCTTTACTTGTGGTTCGGTTGAACATTGGGCCAACAAGTGCCCAAAATAGTACAAGAAGCCAGGACAGGACTCCAAGTCTGTCAACATGATTGTGGGCAACAATGAGAATGGTGTTGGGGAACGTAGTAATTTCAAAATTTTCCTACGCACACGCAAGATCATGGTGATGCATAGCAACGAGGGGAGAGTATGATCTACGTACCCTTGTAGATCGCAACGGAAGCGTTGACACAACGTAGAGGAAGTAGTCGTACGTCTTCTTCCCGATCCGACCGATCCAAGCACCGTTACTCCGGCATCTCCGAGTTCTTAGCACACGTACAGCTCGATGACGATCCCCGGGCTCCGATCCAGCAAAGCTTCGGGGAGGAGTTCCGTCAGCACGACGGTGTGGTGACGATCTTGATGTTCTACCGACGCAGGGCTTCGCCTAAGCACTACAACGATATGATCGAGGTGGAATATGGTGGCAGGGGGCACCGCACACGGCTAAGGAACGATCTCAATGATCAACTTGTGTGTCTAGAGGTGCCCCCTGCCTCTATATATAAAGGAGCAAGGGGGGAGAGGTGCGGCCAGCCCTTGGGCGCGCCAGGAGGAGTCCTACTCCTACCGGGAGTAGGACTCCCCCCCCCCAATCCGAGTTGGAATAGGAATCATCAAGGGGGAAAGAGAGAGAGGGGGGCCGGCCACCTCTCCTAGTCCTAATAGGACTAGGGGAGGGGGGAGGCGTGCGACCACTTTGGGCTGCCCCTTTCTCCTTTCCACTAAGGCCCACTATGGCCCATATGACTCCTGGGGGGTTCCGGTAACCTCCCGGTACTCCGGTAAAATCCCGATTTCACCGGGAACACATCCGATGTCCAAACATGGGCTTCCAATATATGAATCTTTATGTCTCGACCATTTCGAGACTCCTCGTCATGTCCGTGATCACATCCAGGACTCCAAACTAACTTCGGTACATCAAAATGCATAAACTCATAATAACTGTCATCGTAACGTTAAGCGTGCGGACCCTACGGTTCGAGAACAATGTAGACATGACTGAGACACATCTCCGGTCAATAACCAATAGCGGGACCTGGATGCCCATATTGGCTCCTACATATTCTACGAAGATCTTTATCGGTCAGACCGCATAACAACATACGTTGTTCCCTTTGTCATCGGTATGTTACTTGCCCGAGATTCGATCGTCAGTATCCAATACCTAGTTCAATCTCGTTACCGGCAAGTCTCTTTACTCGTTCCGTAATACATCATCCCGCAACTAACTCATTAGTTGCAATTCTTGCAAGGCTTAAGTGATGTGCATTACCGAGAGGGCCCAGAGATACCTCTCCGACAATCGGAGTGACAAATCCTATTCTCGAAATACGCCAACCCAACATCTACCATTGGAGACACCTGTAGTACTCCTTTATAATCACCCAGTTACGTTGTGACGTTTGGTAGCACCCAAAGTGTTCCTCCGACAAAGGGGAGTTGCATAATTTCATAGTCATAGGAACATGTATAAGTCATGAAGAAAGCAATAGCAACATACCAAACGATCGGGTGCTAAGCTAATGGAATGGGTCATGTCAATCAGATCATTCAACTAATGATGTGACCTTGTTAATCAAATAACAACTCTTTGTTCATGGTTAGGAAACATAACCATCTTTGATTAACGAGCTAGTCAAGTAGAGGCATACTAGTGACACTCTGTTTGTCTATGTATTCACACATGTATTATGTTTTCGGTTAATACAATTCTAGCATGAATAATAAACATTTATCATGATATAAGGAAATAAATAATAACTTTATTATTGCCTCTAGGGCATATTTCCTTCAAATGGTGCATCTGGGTACGGTAATTTATTTACTGTTTTTTTTAGTGTTTCAACCCAACGATTGGTGGGTGGACACAAGTGCAGGTGTTCATGTGTGTGCTGACATTTCATTGTTCACTTCTTACCAAGCCACATGTCACGGGTCCGTATTGATGGGGAATGACGCGAGTGCTTCTATTCATGGTGTTGGCACGGTCGATCTGAAGTTTACTTCAGGAAGGATTGTGCAGCTGAAGAACGTGCAACATGTCCCCGCCATCAAGAAGAACCTCGTTAGTGGCTCCCTTCTATGTAGAGAAGGGTTTAAGTTAGTTTTCGAGTCTAATAAATTAGTTGTTACGAAATATGGACTCTTTGTTGGAAAAGGTTATGAGAGCAGAGGGATGTTCCGCCTTTCCCTCGCAGATTTTTGTAATAAAGTCGTGAACCATATTCATTCGAATGTTAATGAATCTGAAGTTTGGCATTCACGTCTTTGTCACATTAGTTTCGGTGTTATGACGCGGCTAGCGAAGTTGGATTTAATCCCGAGTTTCACCTTAGCCAAAGGTTCTAAGTGCCTTTCATGTGTACAAGCTAAGCAACCTCGCAAGCCTCACAAGGCCGCGGAGGAGAGACACTTGGCACCATTAGAACTCATACATTCAGATCTTTGTGAGATGAATGGTGTGTTGACTAAAGGTGGAAAGAAATACTTCATAACATTGATAGATGACTCCACTAGATATTGCTATGTGTATCTGTTAAACACCAAAGATGAGGCTCTACACTACTTTAAAATCTATAAGGCATAAGTTGAGAAACAACTTGAAAAGAAAATTAAACGAGTCTGGTCAGATTGTGGTGGAGAGTACTTCTCGAGTGAGTTTGATTCTTTCTGTGCGGAACATGGCATTATTCATGAGAGGACGCCTCCCTATTCACCCCAGTCAAACGGGGTTGCTGAGCAGAAAAACCGTACTCTAACTGATTTGGTTAACGCCATGTTAGATACATCGGGTTTATCCAAGGCATGGTGGGGGGAGGCTATATTGACGACATGTCATGTCCTGAATAAAGTTCCGACAAAGGATAATGAGATCACTCCCTATGAGAAATGGGCAAAGAAAAGGACAACACTCTCGTACTTGCATACTTGGGGTTGATTGGCGAAAGTCAATGTGCCGATCCCCAAAAAGCGTAAGCTTGGACCAAAGACTGTGGACTGCGTTAATTTGGGTTACGCTAAGAACAGTGTTGGCTATAGATTTCTAGTAGTGAAATCTGAGGTACCTGACGGGAAGGTCGGTACAATTATGGAGTCTAAGGATGCTACATTCTTCGAGGATATTTTTCCTATGAGAGATATGCAAGGCACTTCTAGACAGGAATCTGAGGAGACTCCTGAACCTGCCATTCCTATGGAATATTATGAACAAACGCATTATGAAAATCCTGAGGAGGATGACGAGGAAACCCTTGGTAGGGGCAAAAGACAAAGGACTGCAAAGACCTTTGGTGATGATTTCTTCGTGTACCTCGTGGATGATATTCCCACTTCTATTTCAGAAGCGTATGCCTCTCCAGAAGCTGACTACGGGAAGGATGCGGTCCGTAGCGAGATGGATTCCATCATGGCTAACGGGACATGGGAGATCACTGATCGTCCCTATGGTTGCAAACCACTGGGGTGTATGTGGGTGTTCAAAAAGAAGCTTAGGCCCGATGGTACTATTTATTGAAAAGTACAAGGCTAGGCTTGTGGCCAAGGGCTATGACCAACAAGAAGAGGAAGATTTCTTCAATACTTATTCACTTGTGGCTAGACTGACCACCATTCGAGTATTACTCTCGTTGGCGGCCTCGCATGGTCTTCTCGTCCATCAGATGGATGTTAAGACGGCTTTTCTAAATGGAGAGCTAAAGGAGGAAATCTACATGCAACAGCCTGATGGCTTTGTGATAGATGGTCAGGAAACAAAGGTGTGTAGGTTGATAAAATCTTTATATGGCCTGAAACAAGCACCTAAGCAATGGCATGATAAATTTAATACAACTCTGACATCTGTTGGTTTTGTTGTTAATGAGGCTGACAAATGTGTATACTATCGCCATGGTGGGGGCGGAGGAGTTATACTGTGCTTGTATGTTGATGACATACTGATATTCGGAACAAACCTCAAAGTCATTGAGGAGGTCAAATTGTTTCTATCTCAGAACTTTGAGATGAAAGACCTTGGTGTGGCTGATCTTATCTTGAACATCAAGCTACTGAGAGATAACGAGGGTGGAATTACACTTCTGCAATCCCACTATGTTGAGAAGGTGTTGAGTCGTTTTGGATATTCGGACTGCACGCCATCTCAAACACCATATGATCCTAGCACGTTGATTCAAAAGTCCAAAGGCATGGCTAAAGATAAATTGAGATACTCTCAGATTATTGGTTCACCGATGTACCTAGCGAGCGCAACGAGGCCTGACATCACGTTTGCTGTGAGCAAACTGAGCCGGTTTGTTTTCAAACCGGATGATGTACATTGGCATGCTGTTGAGAGAGTTATGCGCTATCTGAAAGGTACTATGAACTATGGACTTCACTATACCGGATACCCGTCGGTACTTGAAGGGTATAGTGATGCGAATTGGATCTCTCATGCTGATGAGATGAAGGCCACAATTGGGTATATGTTTACTCTTGGAGGTGGCGTTGTTTCCTGGAAGTCTTGCAAGCAAACGATCTTAACGAGATCGATAATGGAAGCAGAATTAACGGCATTAGACACATCTGGTGTTGAAGCGAGATGGCTTCGATATCTTTTGATGGACTTGCCATTGGTAGATAAACCGGTTCCGGCTATCCTTATGAACTGTGACAATCAGACTGTCATCACCAAAGTGAAGAGTTCAAAGGACAACATGAAGTCCACCAAACACATAAGAGTGAGATTAAAAGCTGTCAGAAAATTAAGAAACTCCGGAGTGATAGCGTTGGACTATGTCCATACGGCTAAGAATCTGGCAGATCCCTTTACGAAAGGGCTATCACGTGTTGTGATAGATAATGCATCGAGGGAGATGGGTATGAGACCCACATGAGTTGCCATGGTAGTAACCCAACCTATGTGACCGGAGATCCCGTGAATTAGGACCTGGGAAAACAAGTCAGTGGTGAACTGAGCAGAGTAACTATACTAACCCACTCCGTTGGAGATGCAATACTCTCGATACTGTATGGTAGGATGACTATTGTCTTAATGTGTTCCAAAGCTTATGTAAGCAATATGCTATCCTATAGAGCGATATTTGGAGGAACACACCTATGTGAGCCCGACTGCTGGTCACAGTCTATGAGATTGAGGTAATCTCTAGTAAGCTCATGAATAGGCCAGGAGTGTGACTTATATGCTCCACCCGAGGGGTCAGCCTTCGGCAGCCTAGTACTAGTAAGACATGTAGTGAAACTTCTTTACACCAAACTGACAATTCAAGGTATAGTCCATTGTTCAGTTGTGAAGGAGTGTAGCTACTTGCTCTAGGTGAAGTTCAACCTTAACAGGTCTTCACTGACACACTGATATATCGAAACAACAATTGGAACAGAGGACACAATGGGCCCTCGAGATCTGGTGGGGGATTGCTGAAATTTGAGATGGGCTCTAGGCCCATATAGCAATTTCTGAAAAATCTCTAAGGGCCCATGTGAGTTATATGGCACTAGGTGTAGTGGGAAGTTTAGTCCCACCCCGCTAGTGGAAGGAGAGTTGGAGTGGTTTATAAGAGTTTCTCTTCTACATACTATTGGAGCTTGAGAAGAGAAGAGGCCCTCGCGCACTCCTCCTCCGCCGCCTGCCTCGCCACGCCGCGCCGCGCCGCGGGTTGCGGGATTGAGCCGAGCCGAGCTCACATCTACGCGCTTATTTTTACCTGTCACTGGCGGAGAGTTCTCTGACAGCTGGGCCACGATCTGAGATGTCGGATCGTGGGTCGAGCCCACGTGGCTGCGTCTATATAAGTGTGCGGTGTCTCCTAACCCTAGACGCCACGAACAGATCACATCTGCTCCACGCGCACGCCCATCGTCGTTCCCTTGCTGCTGCTGCCGCCGTTGACTCCATCCCGTCCGCCGTGTACACGGTCGATGGGAGAGCAGGTCTCCGAAACCACGCCCTTCTGGTTCTTGTACGGGGTGAGGGGCGAATAGGTTTTTGGGCAGCGATTACGCGACTGCTCGCTTCCGATCGTCTACTTCCTCTACGTCCGCGTCGCTTTCATCATCACCATGTCCACCCACGCCGAACGTGCCGCCGCCGAGAAAGCTGAAGCCGACAAGAAGGCCGCCGAGGACGCCGCTGCCGCCACCAAAGCCGCGGCCTCTGCATGGCGTACTGGAGGGTATAACTCATTTATCCCGCTCCTACTGTTTTCTGTTTTAGCCTTGCTAGTGTTATACGTAGACCTTTGTGCAATTAGCGTATTATGTGCTAGCTTGACTGAATATCAGTATGTATTTATTTGTGTCAATGCCGTGCTAGTGATTTACTCGTGGATTAATTTAATCGAGAAATTACCTATTTACTCAACAGTTTGCAGACAAGCCCATACGTACACGCGTGTTCTTGACTTATCCGCCAGGACGTACAGGCTCTTGTCTTATTTGGAGCTGGGACAGCGTGCGATGAACAGACTGACAGTGCTCGAGTCAAGTCACCCCGTGTGCTGTCTACCCTACCCGGCCGCATGCCTATGTTTGTTTAGTCTCCACCGAGTAACGGTGCAACTTCGAAGAAGAACAGTGTTGTCCAACTCGCTGGTTTTATTAGGCCAAGTCATGCACAGTCACTAGCAGTAGTACTACGTGTTTGTGCTGACGTTCCTGCAATTATGGGGTGCCAATTGCGTACTCAACGCGCGCATTGCACCGCTGCCTTGTTGTTTAAGGTCCGGATGCGCACATTCCAACGGATCCTAAATATATAAGTCTTTATAAAAATTTCAATGCGGACTACATACATAATAGAATGAGTGATTTTACACTTAAAAAAATCTCTATATTCATCTGTATGTATTTTTTTTTGCGAGATATGTAGTCTTTATTGAAATCTATAAAAAGAGTATGTATAATGAACGAAGTGAGTATAGCGCAACATACACACTGACAAGCAACAGTAACAGCAAGAGAGCCCGCGTTGACTCGAGTGGTGTGTCAGGAGATAGATCGGCGGCCTCCCTCGAGGACGACCGCCGGATGCAATGAATATCTTGGTATGGAACTGCCGGTGGGGGGGAGGGGGGGGACCTCCGGACAGTTCGTGAGGTGTTGGCCCTCTCTAAAGCCAAATCCCCGGGGATTGTTTTTCTCTCAGAAACAAGACAGGCCTCTTCAAAGATGGAGAAACTAAAATGGAGGTTACAGATGAAGGGTTTTGCGGGTGTGTCAAGTGATGGTCTCAATGGAGGGCTTGCGCTATATTGGGATGAGAAGTTGCAATTGACAGTATTGGACTCCTGTGCACGGTACATCGACGTGCGGATTGAAGATGAGGCAAGCGACAAGAGCTGGAGAACGACGTTTGTCTATGGCGAACCTCGGGTGGAGAACCGTCATCACATGTGGAGTTCACTCTCCACTGGTAGAAAAAGGGCCTATAGTTCCGGTTCGTAAGGGCCTTTAGTCCTGGTTCCTGAACCGGGACTAAAGTGTCGGTACTAATGCCCCGACCCTTTAGTCCCGGTTCAATCCAGAACCGGGACTGATTGGTCTCCACGTGGGCAGTGCGCAGAGCCCAGGCAGGAGACCCTTTGGTCCCGGTTGGTGGCACCAACCGGGACCAATAGGTATCCACGCGTCAGCATTTCTGTGGCTGGGGTTTTAGTTTTTTTTGAAGGGGGGGGGGTTGGGGGTTTTGGGGGGTTAATTTAGGTGTTTCATATATTGTGTTAGCTAGCTATAATTAATAGAGAGAAGTGTCCTCTCTTATGGCCGTGCTTGGTCGACGCTACGTACTATACATATGTATAGACATGACTAGACACGCTGGCTAGCTAGTAAGCAAACGAAGGAAACAGAAGATCGTCATGAACATATATGCATACAGAGAGAAGTGATATCGACCACCTCTCCTTCTCCGAGAAATTGGTCGAATAACAAGTTCTCGTATATCTATCTGACACTACCGGCTACATATATACAATAATTATCTCTTACAAATATAATCATACGGACTCAGGGTCCACATAGAATTCTCCATTTTCAGGGATCACGTGGTGAAGAAAGAATGCCGCCAATTCCTCTTGAATTGCTCGCATGCGAGCTGGTGCTAGGAGTTCATCCCGCTTCCAAAACATCTAATTTAAAGAAGGGGGTCAATACATATATATATGAATGAATGAAACTCAACACAAATGATGGTAATAAAATAAAATTGTGAATGTTGTTATTTACATACTTCATATTGTTCTTCAGTGTAGCCCCGCTCACAGGTCGTGTGGCGGATGGACTCGCAAACATAGTATCCACAGAAATCATTCCCTTGTTCCTGCCACAACCACTTTACAAGAAATAGAGGTTAATCAAACTGATAAGCAAGAATGCCAAATGGTATTGATGAAACTAGCGCTTGAATGACTAGTAGATGCGCTTAAAATGCTACTATAGTACTTACTTTCGGGTGTCTAAATTGCAGCTCCTTCGGCAGTCCCGGAGCTTTTCTGGTGAACTTTCTCCAAACCCTGCCGGACAAAGAAAACAATTACTTAATATATCAGGAAATGAACAAAGTTGCTGATATGATATGGTGGATAATGATCGATTTAACTTACTTCTCGAGTATTTGAGTCATGTCTGCATAGTCCTGGGGATCTTTTCGTCTTGAGTCTAAGACGGTTACTAGTCCCTGCTCAAGCTTAATCTCTAGGAGAATATAGTGGAAACTGCACACGCATGCATAACTCATCAATTACATTACTATAACCTTGACTAATATATAAGGGAAACCGAATACGCACAAGACAGTAACACTCACTTGAAGTTGTAAGGAAAGAGTATTATATCTTTGTTTTCATTTATTACGAACGATCGTAGCAAGTTGGCCTCGGTAGCTGCGGCATGAAATTTAACGTCAGTTGCATCTATGAGATATGTGTTAATGAACCCAATATCACCGACTTGTCTTTTCTTCAATTCGGCGATCTTCAATCTGCATAATATAGTGAGGATGATTATAAATACATGCAATGAAAGAGCTAAGCTATATAGAGAAACTTAATGACAGAAGTAGTACTACTTACAGACAGTAGCAGGCGACCGTTGTTTTATCGAGGGCCAATTGATTGAAAAACTGATAGAACTCCTCAAATGGAACAGGCAACAGATCAATTCCAACGAGGTCATGCTCCTTTTTAACTTTCACATACAAAGTACTCCTCCCCCAAAGTCTGCAGATTTTCAAGTACCAATCATGCAATCTTCGCATCATCGTTGATAGAGATCTTTCATCTTTGACGAGAGGCTTCCCGTACTCGTATCTTTGTATCTGCACCTCCATGATTCATAATGTACATCGTCGGGCAGGTAATCCTGCAAGATTGCTATAACCGGCGCACATCCTCGGATCATTAGCGACGTTGTGGCTAGGCACCTGAGCGGGGGGCACGATTGCTTCGCTTGTTGCCGAGCTGGGCAATTTGTTTCCCAGCTTGTCGTTCTTCAGCCTTTGATCACTGACAGTACTTCCCGACCGCTCCGCTTCGGCAAATTCCTTTCCAATAATGCGTCATAGTTTCCTTTCGGACGGAGACTTCGGTGGTTTTGTCAGGGCAGCCAGAGTGCGCTCACTTTCACCCGATCTACCTTCTCCTCCGGAGGTGGATGTTTCTTTGCTTTCACCCCTTTAAAGAAGTTCCTCACTTCTTCTCGCGCGATCTCGGCGTTCTCCTCCGGGTCCTCTCGTATGGTAACTTCTCTGGAGTCTTCAGAGAAGGACCGAATCTGTATGTCCTCCCGCCTCTGGTTGTACTGCTAGCTAGACGCCGACCGAGCAGACGGAGCGGTTGTCTTCTTTACTTGCTTAAGAGGCGGAGGAGAAGGACTACGACGCACCGGAGCAGCTGGAGCGGCGGCAGGTCTCTTCCGCCCTTGCTGACGAGGCGGAGAAGGAGGAGGCTGGCTGCTCGGGCGCGTCGGCGCAGGCGGAGAAGGAGGCGGAGTGCCGCCACGCGCCGGAGAAGGAGCCGGCTGAGGGACCTGATCGTCACTCGCCGGAGGAGGAGGCGGTGGAGGCGGAGTGCCCTGACTTGCCGGAGGAGGAGGAGGAGGCGGAGGCGTCCAGTTCGGAAGGTTGATGAGCTCCTTCCGCCATAGGCATGGAGTCTTCAGAGAAGACCCCAGCCGAGTCTCCCCTTCACCGGTAGGGTGGTCAAGCTGGAGGTCCTCAAATCCCTCCGTTATCTCATCCACCATCACCCTAGCATATCCTTCTGGAATCGGCCGACAGTGAAAAGTTGCGCCGGGTTCAGTAGGATAAACAGAGCCAACAGCCGCCTTGACCTTCAAATTCATCCATTGCGTCATAAGGTGGCAATTTTGAGACTCCGTTATAGCATCCATGGGATAGCTGGCAGGAGCTGTCAAGGCATGCTCCGGCTGAAGCAGCTCGGTGGAAGCCACGCTGCTTCTGCGTGAGATGGCGGGGTAGCTTCGGGGGAGGCTTCGGCAGTACGTTTGCTGCGATTTGCTTCTCGTTCCTCTATCGCGTCTACCCTTGCTTTCAGCGCCTGCATTTGGGTCTATTGCACTTTTTTCCTCCTCTCATGGGATTTGTAACCGCCTGCGTCCGGAAACCCAACCTTCCACGGAATGGAGCCTGGCGTGCCTCGTGTCCGTCCAGGGTGCTCAGGATTCCCGAGGGCCATTGTGAGCTCGTCGTTCTCTCTGTCTGGAAAGAACGTCCCTTCCTGTGCTGCTTCGATATACTGCTTGAGCTTACTGACTGGTATGTCCATTTGATCGTTCGTCCAAATGCACTTCCCTGTTTCAGGGTCCAAGGTTCCGCCAGCCCCGAAGAACCAAGTCCGGCAACGGTCTGGCCAGTTATTTGTCTCTGGTTCGATCCCTTTATGAACCAGATCATTCTCAATCTTGGACCACTTAGGCCGGGCTACGAGGTAGCCACCTGACCCCGTGCGATGGTGAAGCTTCTTCGTCGCAGCATTTTGCTTGTTTGTCACCGACATCTTCTTACTCTTTTCCGATGTCTTGTGGGCCACAAATGCGGGCCAGTGATCTCTGATATTCTCATATCTGCCCTTGAATTCTGGTGTCTCATTATTTTTGACAAACTTATTCAGCTCTTTCTTATACCTCCTGAATAGTTCTGCCATCCTCTTTAGAGCAAAAGACTTGATTAATTTCTCTTTAACTGGGTTCTCTGGATTATCCTCTGGCGGTAGGGTGAAATTTGACTTCAGCTCAGTCCAAAGATCATTTTTCTGCATATCATTGACATAAGACACCTCAGGGTCTTCTGTAGCCGGCTTAAACCATTGCTGGATGCTTATCGGGATCTTGTCCCTAACCAGAACCCCGCACTGAGCAACAAATGCGCTCTTTGTCCGGAGGGGTTCAATAGGTTGGCCGTCGGGCGCGATTGCTGTGATCTCAAACTTTTCATCCGAGCTCAACTTTTTCTTCGGGCCTCGTCTCTTTACCGAAGTTGTGCTCGATCCGGTGGGCTAGAAAAAAGAACAAAGACTTAATTAATATGTGTACATACCAAAACAATGAATGCATCAATCATCTAGTCAGCATAGGCTTAACTAATATATATACCTGGCCGGACTCGGTTCGGTCACCAGAGCCGTCATCATGGTCTCCTTCTTGCACCGGCATTGGGTCACCGGAGCCGTCCTCATGTTCTTCTTCTTGCACCGGCATTAGGTCACCGTAGCCAGCTTGTTCACCCTCTCCTTCCAGACCATCGGTGTCGTTGAGAAACAACGAGACGACATCACTTCCTTCTGCGATTATCTCCCTCAACAACGCTTCTTTTGCTTCGTCTCGGGCGGTGTCCATTGTTTCTACAAATATTTACAACATGGCAATTATTATTCAAACATGACAGATGGATATATTAGTGCCAAACGTACAACTAGCTACCTAATCATAGCAAGCTACCGGGAGGGGGTATATATCGACAACAACGACACTACATCTATGTCCCTCGACGACCCTCGTTCCCGATAAAAAAAAGAGGAAGAAGAATAAAAAAAAGAGGAGAAGAAAGAATAGTGGAGAAGAACTCCTCTATTCTTTCTTCTCCTCTTTTTTTTCTTCTTCCTCTTCTTTTTTTATCCTCTTCTTCCTCTCATGTTCGAGAGGATCGCCGAGGGGTCGGGAGGTTGCGTAGTGTCAAAGGATTCAACAAAACCATGTCTTCATCATTAGGCGAAAGTAATATGTGCATGATGGTACGAAGCTCTTCAAAGTTGTTCTGGAACGGAGTCCCAGATAGGATAATGCGCTTTTTGGTACAAAGTTCAGCAGGAGCCTTCCGAATATCGCTATTTGGAAGGCCTTTGCTGAATTCGTACCAAAAGGCGGATTATTCCATCCGGGACTCCATTCCAGAACAACTTTGCAGAACTTCGTACCAACATGCCCTGGTTACTTCCGGCTAATGATGAAGGCATGGATTTCTTCAATACTTTGACACTAGGAAACCTCTCTCGACCCCTCGGCGATCCTCGACCCCTCGAACCCTCGACGACCCTGGAACCCTCGACCCCTAGACGACCCTGCTGGAACCCTCGACCCTCGACCCTATAGAACCCTCGAACCCTCGACCCTGAAACCCTCGACCCTTGACCCCTTAACGACCCTCGACCCTCTAACCCTAGTTCCCGACCCTCGACCCCTCGGCGATCCTCGACACCCTCGTTCCCGATAAAAATTAAGAAGAAGAAGAAGAAGAAGAAGAAGAAGAAGAAAGAGGAGAAGAAGAAAGGAATAGCTAGAGGAGAAGATCGAAGAAAAAAGAAGAAAAAAAGAGGAGAAGAAGAAAGGAATAGTGGAGAAGAAGAGAAAATAGAATATATTCTATTTTCTCTTCTTCTCCACTATTCCTTTTTCTTGTCCACTAAGCCTCTTCCACGAGCAAAACATGATCAGCACCAAGACTCCATGGTGTTAGAATCATTACTGTGTAATCTAGATTATTGACTCTAGTGCAAGTGGGAGACTGAAGGAAATATGCCCTAGAGGCAATAATAAAGTTATTATTTATTTCCTTATATCATGATAAATGTTTATTATTCATGCTAGAATTGTATTAACCGGAAACATAATACATGTGTGAATACATAGACAAACAGAGTGTCACTAGTATGCCTCTACTTGACTAGCTTGTTAATCAAAGATGGTTATGTTTCCTAACCATGAACAAAGAGTTGTTATTTGATTAACGAGGTCACATCATTAGTTGAATGATCTGATTGACATGACCCATTCATTAGCTTAGCACCCGATCGTTTAGTATGTTGCTATTGCTTTCTTCATGACTTATACATGTTCCTATGACTATGAGATTATGCAACTCCCGTTTGCCGGAGGAACACTTTGTGTGCTACCAAACGTCACAACATAAATGGGTGATTATAAAGGAGCTCTACAGGTGTCTCCAATGGTAGATGTTGGGTTGGCGTATTTCGAGAATAGGATTTGTCAATCCGATTGTCGGAGAGGTATCTCTGGGACCTCTCGGTAATGCACATCACATAAGCCTTGCAAGCATTGCAACTAATGAGTTAGTTGCGGGATAATGTATTACGGAACAAGTTAAGAGACTTGCCAGTAACGAGATTGAACTAGGTATTGGATACCGACGATCGAATCTCGAGCAACTAACATACCGATGACAAAGGGAACAACGTATGTTGTTATGCGGTCTGACCGATAAAGATCTTCGTAGAATATGTAGGAGCCAATATGGGCATCCAGGTCCCGCTATTGGTTATTGACCGGAGATGTGTCTCAGTCATGTCTACATTGTTCTCGAACCGTAGGGTCCGCACGCTTAACGTTACGATGACAGTTATTATGAGTTTATGCATTTTGATGTACTGAAGTTAGTTCGGAGTCCCGGATGTGATCACGGACATGACAAGGAGTATCAAAATGGTCGAGACATAAAGATTGATATATTGGAAGCCTATGTTTGGATATCGGAAGTGTTCCGGGTGAAATCGGGATTTTACCGGTGTACCGGGAGGTTACCGGAACCCCCCGGGAACTATATGGGCCTTAGTGGGCTTTAGTGGACAGGAGAAAGGGGCAGCCCAAGGTGGCCGCGCGCCTCCCCCCTCCCCTAGTCCTATTAGGACTAAGAAAGGTGGCCGGCCCCCCTCTCTCTCTTTCCCCCCTCAAGGAATCCTATTCCAACTAGGATTGGGGAGGGAATCCTACTCCCAGAGGGAGTAGGACTCTCCTGGTGCGCCCTCCTTGGCCGGCCAGCCCCTCCCCCTTGGCTCCTTTATATACTGAGGCAGGGGGGCACCTCTAGACACACAAGTTGATCCTTGAGATCGTTCCTTAGCCGTGTGCGGTGCCCCCTGCCACCATATTCCACCTCGATCATATCGTTGTAGTGCTTAGGCGAAGCCGTGCGTCGGTAGAACATCAAGATCGTCACCATGCCGTCGTGCTGACGGAACTCTTCCCCGACGCTTTGCTGGATCGGAGCCCGGGGATCGTCATCGAGCTGAACGTGTGCTAAGAACTCGGAGGTGCCGGAGTAACGGTGCTTGGATCGGTCGGATCGGGAAGACGTACGACTACTTCCTCTACGTTGCGTCAACGCTTCCGCAGTCGGTCTGCGTGGGTACGTAGACAACACTCTCCCCTCTCGTTGCTATGCATCCCATGATCTTGCGTGTACGTAGGAAATTTTTTGAAATTACTACGTTCCCCAACAGTGGCATCCGAGCCTAGGTTTTATGGTTTGATGTTATATGCACGAGTAGAACACAAGTGAGTTGTGGGCGATATAAGTCATACTGCCTACCAGCATGTCATACTTTGGTTCGGCGGTATTGTTGGACGAGACGACCCGGACCAACATTACGCGTACGCTTACGCAAGATCGGTTCCCCCGACATGCTTTGCACACAGGTGGCTTGTGGGCGACTGTCTCTCCAACTTTAGTTGAACCAAGTGTGGCTACGCCCGGTCCTTGCGAAGGTTAAAACGGAGTCTATTTGACAAACTATCGTTGTGGTTTTGATGTGTAGGTAAGATTGGTTCTTGCTTAAGCCCGTAGCAGCCACGTAAAACTTGCAACAAACAAAGTAGAGGACGTCTAACTTGTTTTTGCAGGGCATGTTGTGATGTGATATGGTCAAGGCATGATGCTGAATTTTATTGTATGAGATGATCATGTTTTGTAACCGAGTTATCGGCAACTGGCAGGAGCCATATGGTTGTCGCTTTATTGTATGCAATGCAATCGCGATGTAATGCTTTACTTTATCACTAAGCAGTAGCGATAGTCATGGAAGCATAAGATTGGCGAGACGACAACGATGCTACGATGGAGATCAAGGTGTCGCGCCGATGACGATGGTGATCATGACGGTGCTTCGGAGATGGAGATCACAAGCACAAGATGATGATGGCCATATCATATCACTTATATTGATTGCATGTGATGTTTATCTTTTTATGCATCTTATCTTGCTTTGATTGACGGTAGCATTATAAGATGATCTCTCACTAAAATTATCAAGAAGTGTTCTCCCTGAGTATGCACCGTTGCCAAAGTTCGTCGTGCCCAGACACCACGTGATGATCGGGTGTGATAAGCTCTACGTCCATCTACAACGGGTGCAAGCCAGTTTTGCACATGCCTTATGAACTATGGTTTATGAACTATGGTTAAATAGGGCACCATCAAAATCCGTTGAGACGACGCCTTATGAACTATGGTTTGGCAAGAAACCAAAGTTGTCGTTTTTTAAAGTTTGGGGCTGCGATGCTTATGTGAAAAAGCTTCAACCTGATAAGCTCGAACCCAAATCGGAGAAATGTGTCTTCATAGGATACCCAAAGGAGACTGTTGGGTACACCTTCTATCACAGATCCGAAGGCAAGACATTCATTGCTAAGAATGGATCCTTTCTAGAGAAGGAGTTTCTCTCGAAAGAAGTGAGTGGGAGGAAAGTAGAACTTGACGAGGTAACTGTACCTGCTCCCTTATTGGAAAGTATTACATCACAGAAAACTGTTTCTGCGACACCTATACCAATTAGTGAGGAAGTTAATGATAGTGATCATGAAACTTCAGAACAAGATACTACTGAACCTCATAGATCAACCAGAGTGAGATCCACGCCAGAGTGGTACGGTAATCCAGTTCTGGAAGTCATGCTACTAGATCATGATGAACCTACGAACTATGAAGAAGCGATGGTGAGCCCAGATTCCGCAAAGTGGCTTGAAGCCATGAAATCTGAGATGGGATCCATGTATGAGAACAAAGTATGGACTTTGGTTGACTTGCCCGATGATCGGCAAGCAATCGAGAATAAATGGATTTTCAAGAAGAAGACTGACGCTGACGGTAATATTACTGTCTACAAAGCTCGACTTGTCGCAAAAGGTTTTCGACAAGTTCAAGGGGTTGACTACGATGAGACCTTCTCACCCGTAGCGATGCTTAAGTCTGTCCGAATCATGTTAGCGATTGCCACATTTTATGATTATGAAATTTGGCAGATGGATATCAAAACTGCATTCCTGAATGGATTTCTGGAAGAAGAGTTGTATATGATGCAACCGGAAGGTTTTGTCGATCCAAAGGGAGCTAACAAAGTGTGCAAGCTCCAGCGATCCATTTATGGACTGGTGCAAGCCTCTCGGAGTTGGAATAAACGCTTTGATAGTGTGATCAAAGCATTTGGTTTTATACAGACTTTCAGAGAAGCCTGTATTTACAAGAACGTGAGTGGGAGCTCTGTAGCATTTCTGATATTATATGTGGATGACATATTACTGATTGGAAATGATATAGAATTTCTGGATAGCATAAAGGGATACTTGAATAAGAGTTTTTCAATGAAAGACCTCGGTGAAGCTGCTTACATATTAGGCATAAAGATCTATAGAGATAGATCAAGACGCTTAATTGGACTTTCACAAAGCACATACCTTGACAAGATTTTGAAGAAGTTCAAAATGGATCAAGCAAAGAAAGGGTTCTTGCCTGTGTTACAAGGTGTGAAGTTGAGTCAAACTCAATGCCCGACCACTGCAGAAGATAGAGAGAAAATGAAAGATGTTCCCGATGCTTCAGCCATAGGCTCTATCATGTATGCAATGCTGTGTACCAGACCTGATGTGTGCCTTGCTATAAGTTTAGCAGGGAGGTACCAAAGTAATCCAGGAGTGGATCACTGGACAGCGGTCAAGAACATCCTGAAATACCTGAAAAGGACTAAGGATATGTTTCTCGTATATGGAGGTGACAAAGAGCTCACCGTAAAAGGTTACGTTGATGCAAGCTTTGACACTGATCCGGACGATTCTAAATCGCAAACCGGATACGTGTTTACATTAAACGGTGGAGCTGTCAGTTGGTGCAGTTCTAAACAAAGCGTCGTAGCGGGATCTACATGTGAAGCGGAATACATAGCTACTTCGGAAGCAGCGAACGAAGGAGTCTGGATGAAGGAGTTCATATCCGATCTAGGTGTCATACCTAGTGCATCGGGTCCAATGAAAATCTTTTGTGACAATACTGGTGCAATTGCCTAGGCAAAGGAATCCAGATTTCACAAGAGGACCAAGCACATCAAGAGACGTTTCAATTCCATCTGGGATCTAGTCCAGGTGGGAGACATAGAGATTTGCAAGATACATACGGATCTGAATGTGGCAGACCCGTTGACTAAGCCTCTTCCACGAGCAAAACATGATCAGCACCAAGACTCGACCATTGACCCCTTAACGACCCTCGATCCTTGACCCCTTAACGACCCTCGACCCTCTACCCTAGTTCCCGACCCTCGACCCCTCGGCGATCCTCCTCGTTCCCGATAAAAATTAAGAAGAAGAAGAAGAAGAAGAAGAAAATAGAGGAGAAGAAGAAAGGAATAGCTAGAGGAGAAGATCGAAGAAAAAAAAGAAGAAAAAGAAGAGGAGAAGGAAGAAAGGAATAGTGGAGAAGAAGAGAAAATAGAATATATTCTATTTTCTCTTCTTCTCCACTATTCCTTTCTTCTTCTCCACTAAGCCTCTTCCACGAGCAAAACATGATCAGCACCAAGACTCCATGAGTGTTAGAATCATTAAAGTGTAATCTAGATTATTGACTCTAGTGCAAGTGGGAGACTGAAGGAAATATGCCCTAGAGGCAATAATAAAGTTATTATTTATTTCCTTATATCATGATAAATGTTTATTATTCATGCTAGAATTGTATTAACCCGAAACATAATACATGTGTGAATACATAGACAAACAGAGTGTCACTAGTATGCCTCTACTTAACTAGCTCGTTAATCAAAGATGGTTATGTTTCCTAATCATGAAAAAGAGTTGTTATTTGATTAACGAGGTCACATCATTAGTTGAATGATCTGATTGACATGACCCATTTCATTAGCTTAGCACCCGATCGTTTAGTATGTTGCTATTGCTTTCTTCATGACTTATACATGTTCCTATGACTATGAGATTATGCAACTCCCGTTTGCCGGAGGAACACTTTGTGTGCTACCAAACGTCACAACGTATATGGGTGATTATAAAGGAGCTCTACAGGTGTCTCCAATGGTAGATGTTGGGTTGGCGTATTTCGAGAATAGGATTTGTCACTCCGATTGTTGGAGAGGTATCTCTGGGCCCTCTCGGTAATGCACATCACATAAGCCTTGCAAGCATTGCAACTAATGAGTTAGTTGCGGGATGATGTATTACGGAACAAGTTAAGAGACTTGCCGGTAACGAGATTGAACTAGGTATTGGATACCGATGATCGAATCTCGAGCAAGTAACATACCGATGACAAAGGGAACAACGTATGTTGTTATGCGGTCTGACCGATAAAGATCTTCGCAGAATATGTAGGAGCCAATATGGGCATCCAGGTCCCGCTATTGGTTATTGACCGGAGATGTGTCTCAGTCATGTCTACATTGGTCTCGAACCGTAGGGTCCGCACGCTTAACGTTACGATGACAGTTATTATGAGTTTATGCATTTTGATGTACCGAAGTTAGTTCGGAGTCCCGGATGTGATCATGGACATGACGAGGAGTCTCGAAATGGTCGAGACATAAAGATTGATATATTGGAAGCCTATGTTTGGATATCGGAAGTGTTCCGGGTGAAATCGGGATTTTACCGGAATACCGGGAGGTTACCGGAACCCCCCGGGAACTATATGGGCCTTAGTGGGCTTTAGTGGAAAGGAGAAAGGGGCAGTCCAAGGTGGCCGCGCGCCTCCCCCCTCCCCTAGTCCTATTAGGACTAGGAGAGGTGGCCGGTGATGAAGCTACGTACCTAGGGTAGGGGTACGGACCTGTCCAAAATGCCCTACCCAAGGACGTCCCTAGAAGAGGTTACCTTTCAATCGACTTGAAAGTATCCCACTCAACGGTGTCAAGACACTCGACCAAGAAGCTATCACTCGACTGCCAGAAGACCTAAAGTCACTCCGCAGGCAAATGGTCGGCTATTTGGCAGTCTTTATAGTCATTATAGCACTTTATTAGGGGCGTTACCAGTAATACCCACCTTAAATGTACCTTAAACCCTGTATTACTGAGGGCAGGAGGGGGCCGACGAACTCTATATAAGCCACCCCCCTCCCCAGTATGAAGGGTTCGCACCCCTGTTATCTACACGCTCATAATCCAATCGACCGCCTCCGGGCACCGAGACGTAGGGCTGTTACTTCCTCTGAGAAGGGCCTGAACTCGTAAACCTTGCGTGTAACAACTTCCCAATAGCTAAGATCTAGCCTCTCCATACACCCCCCCCCCCTACATTACTGTCAGGCTTAGAACCACGACAGTTGGCGCCCACCATGGGGCATTAGTCTTAGCGCCTAATTGGAGAAGTTGCGATTTTTCCGATCCATTTGATCATGTTTTCCTGCGGAGCTTTGGCAGAGGGCCGCGAGATCCGTCTCAGCGCGCTCACCTTCATCGCCGACGACTCCGCCTGGCTCCAGGAGGCGCCGCTCGACATTGACGCGCTCCCCGTCCGCGGTTCGACGCACTTCCGCGCGTGCGTTCGTGGCGTCCTCCTGCGGCAACCGTCGACCCCATATAGGTCGGCTCCCGTGTCATCTCCCCGCCCCGTCTCCCACCAGCGCAAGCGCTCAGGTCGGTCGAGGCTCCAGCGGTGGGTGAGGCACGCCGTGGCCCGCCAATCGGCGGCCCCGCAAGTCACGGCAATCGAGCCCGACGAATCCCTCTACGACCTGTTCGATCTGTCGACTGGTTCCGCGGAGACGACATCCGAGTGCGACAGTAGCGACCCAGCGGCTGAGGTCCTGGCGGTGGAGGGGGCACACAGTCCTCCCGGATTCCGTCGCGCTGATGGTGATGCAGATAGAGGCGATCCGTCGCATTCTCACGACGAATACCTCCCCGAACCTCTTACGTCATTGCAGCGAGAGGAGCTTCGTCGCCGGAACATGGACGCGCTCCAAACTCCTATTGTTGGAGAAACCCCCGAGGCCCGGGCCTTGGAGGACGCGCGCTTGGCTAATCTGGCCCAGCGCACTCGACTGGAAAATCTACAGCGAGCACTCGACGAGCGAGCGCGTCAGCGGGCTCCTCAGTCCAGTCGACGACAGCAAGCTCCTGAATCCAGTCGACGTCAGCTCTTCCCGCCGCCGCAGGTATACCGAACTCCAGTTCAGAATTTGGCTGCCGCGGCCCGCATAGCAGAGTCAATCCAGCCCTCCCAGTCGGAGGCTGGCAGAGGATTGTTGCAGATCAGAGCATTGCTCTGAGCGGCGGGAAATCAGAATTCCGCCGTCTCTCAGTCGCGGGACAAGATCCACAGTCGATCCGTTGCAACAGAAACAGTCCAGTCGGCTCACAGCCCGAGATCGCCCCCGAGGCGTGAGGGACGTGGGGACCGGCACGATCAGTACCGGAGGAATGAGCAGTATGATCACCGAACCGACCGTGATGATAGACGTTGAGTGCCATCCCCTCCCCCGAGGAGTGGGTCATATGCACCCCGACATCGAGATGACAGGCGCCCCCATAATGTTGGGCAGAGGATCCCAGTCGACCCCAGAGACCTAGGCTTTGACGCGAGATCCATGCTCGTTCAAGGTTTGGTGGACAGGAACATGGCTCATAGAGGAGGCCACAACGGAGATGCGCCCACCAGCAGCAGAGTACATGCATCAGGGCCTGAGTGTTTCAGTCGAGCCATCAGGGCCACAGTGATTCCTCCCAACTTCAGGCTGGCGGCTGGAGTCAGCAAGTTCACCGGTGAATCCAAGCCCGACACATGGCTCGAAGA
The DNA here is from genome assembly GCF_003073215.2 of Triticum urartu. NCBI lineage: Eukaryota > Viridiplantae > Streptophyta > Magnoliopsida > Poales > Poaceae > Triticum > Triticum urartu. The sequence goes on along the minus strand of NC_053024.1, from coordinate 704,594,090 downwards.
TTACCGAGTGGCTGTGCAGATTGGCGGCGGCAATGATGAGGTGGCCATGAAGCATTTACCTCTCATGTTGGAGGGCTCAGCCAGGGCGTGGCTGAATCAGTTGGCACCCAGCAGCATTTACACTTGGGAGGACCTCGCCCGAGTGTTTATCACAACCTTCGAAGGAACGTGCAAGCGCCCTGTAGGCCTTACAGAGTTGCGGTCTTGCGTGCAGAAGCCGAATGAAACACTGAGAGAATACATCCAGAGGTGGATCACACTGCACCACTCAAGCAGTTTGCGCTTTCAAGGAGGCGTCAAATACAGAGAGTTGAATCTAAAGTTTGGTCGAACTGGGGAGATGTCCCTGAATCGGATGATGGAGATTGCAACCAAGTACGCTAATGGTGAAGACGAGGACTGACTCCGAAGTGGCAAACTCAAATCAGTCGCCCAAGAAACCGGAGGAAATTATAGTCGGAAACAGAAGCGGAAGGCCGAGCCAGCCGCTCCTGGGGAGGCCCTGGCCGTAGCCCAGGGAAACTTCAAGGGAAAACCCAAGGGCACCTGGAAGCCCAAGAAAGTCAAAGATCAAGATGGGAATGATGTTCTGGACCTGCCATGTCACATCCACACCAAAAAAGATGAAGAGGGTAATTTTATTTATCCAAAGCATACCACTCGATAGTGCCGGCTCCTCATCCAGCAGTTCCAGGGCAAGCAGCCCAAAGACAAGGAAAAAGAGCCACTGATGATTGAGGACAAGGAAGACAGTGATGGTGGGTACCCTCAAGTCAATTCCATTCTAATGATTTTTGCTGACGTTGAAAGCAAGAGTCGATTGAAAGTCATCAACCGTGAAGTGAACATGGTTGCCCCGGCAACACCCAATTACCTGAAGTGGTCACAGACTGCCATCACATTCGACCAGTCTGATCACCCGACGCACATTGCCACCCCTGGGAGGCAAGCTTTGGTGGTCGACCCAGTTGTCGAAGGCACTCGACTGACCAAGGTATTGACGGACGGCGGCAGTGGCCTGAACATACTGTATGCTGAGACTTTGAAAGGAATGGGCATTCCGATGTCCATACTCAGTACCAGCAACATGAGCTTCCATGGAGTCATTCCTGGGAAGAAAGCCGAGTCGCTCGGCCAGATTGCTCTTGATGTGGTTTTCGGTGATTCAAAGAATTACCGCAAGGAAAGGTTGACAATCGAGGTTGTGGATTTCCAGAGTGCTTATCATGCCATTCTGGGCAGGCCAGCTTATGCACGCTTCATGGCTCGACCATGTTACGTGTATCTTAAATTAAAGATGCCTGGCCCCAAAGGTGTGATCACTGTTACAGGCAACCGGAAGAAAGCAGAAGAATGCTTTCAGAAAGGCTCAGATCGCTGACGCTCAGATGGCAGTGGTCGAGCTGAAATAGTATCAAAAGACCGCTGATCCGAGTGAATTGCTGCGAGCCAAGAAGCCTGCTTCAGAATCGGCTTTCCAGTCGGCCGGTGAAACAAAAACAGTCCACATTCACCCGACCGACCCCGACGCTGCTCCGACTCACATCTCAATGACGCTCGACTCCAAATAGGAAGAAGCGCTCATCCAGCTCCTCCGTGAGAACTGGGATATCTTCGCATGGAAGCCCTCTGACATGCCTGGAGTTCCCAGGGGGCTGGCTGAGCACCGCCTACGAGTCGACCCAAAATTCAAGCCTGTGAAGGAACATCTTCGACGGTCCGCCGTCCAGAAGAAGTAAGCCATTGGCGAGGAATTGGCTCGGCTCTTAGCAGCAGAGTTCATCCGAGAGATTTACCACTCCGAGTGGCTCGCCAATGTCGTGATGGTCCCCAAAAAGGAAAAATCGCTCCGCATGTGCATTGACTTCAAGCATGTCAATCGGGCCTGCCCGAAAGATCATTTTCCTCTCCCTCGCATCGACCAAATAGTCGACTCGACTGCGGGGTGCGAGAGACTGTCTTTTCTGGATGCCTATTCCGGGTACCATCAGATCCGTCTGTATGGGCCTGACGAAATAAAAACAGCTTTCATCACTCCGTTCGGATGCTTCTGTTACGTCACCATGCCGTTCGGCCTCAAGAACGCCGGAGCCACGTTCATGAGAATGATCCAGAAGTGTTTACTCACTCAAATCAGTCGGAATGTGGAGGCATACATGGATGATATTGTGGTCAAGTCCCGGAAAGGTTCCGACCTGCGGGCTGACCTTGCTGAAACCTTTGCCAACCTGAGGAGGTATGATATCAAGCTCAATCCATCAAAATGCACATTCGGAGTTCCAGGTGGAAAGTTACTCGGTTTTCTCGTTTCCGAACGAGGAATGGACGCCAATCCTGAGAAAATTGGCACCATACTCCGGATGAAGCGTCCTGTACGCGTGCATGATGTCCAAAAGCTTACAGGCTGCTTGGCTGCTTTAAGTCGATTCATTTCTCGTCTTGGTGAAAAGGCATTGCCTCTTTACCGACTGATGAAGAAGTCTGACAAATTTGAGTGGACTCCAGAAGCTGATGCAGCATTTGCAGAGCTCAAAGCTCTGCTCTCCACCCAGCCGGTGCTTGCTGCCCCAATCAGCAAGGAGCCCTTGCTGCTTTACATTGCAGCCACAGGACAAGTCGTCAGCACAGTACTTACGGTCGAGCGGGAAGAAGAAGGAAAGGCCTTCAGAGTTCAGCGCCCAGTCTATTACCTGTCGGAAGTTTTGACCCCTTCAAAACAAAGATACCCTCACTACCAGAAGCTTGTATATGGGATTTACATGACCACGAAGAAGGTTGCGCATTACTTCTCTGACCACTCCATTACAGTCGTCAGCGACGCCCCGTTGTCAGAGATTCTGCATAACAGAGACGCAACTGGTCGAGTGGCCAAGTGGGCGATTGAACTCCTTCCCTTAGATATCAAGTTCGAGGCAAAGAAGGCCATCAAGTCCCAAGCAATCGCAAATTTCCTCGCCGAGTGGATTGAACAGCAACTTCCGACTCAAGTTCACTCGGAGCACTGGACCATGTTCTTCGATGGATCCAAGATGCTTAGTGGTTCCGGTGCTGGGGTAGTCCTAGTCTCCCCCCGAGTCGACTATGCATCGGTCGCCCATCCCCAGTCGAATGGACAGGCTGAAAGAGCAAACGGTCTGATCCTCAAAGGACTAAAGCCTCGACTGATGCGTGATCTCAAGCACGCGGCCGGTGCCTGGGTCGACGAGCTTCCGTCAGTTTTGTGGGGATTAAGGACCACCCCTAACCGGTCGACTGGAAGAACTCCGTTTTTTCTGGTTTATGGAGCCGAAGCAGTTCTGTCGAGCGATCTTCTTCACAACGTGCCTCGAGTCGAGCTTTACACCGAAGACGAAGCAGAACAGGCTCGGCAAGACGCAGTCGACCTCCTGGAAGAAGAAAGAGATATGGCCATGATCAGATCGAGCATTTATCAACAAGACTTGCGTCGATTCCATGCCCGGAATGTGAAGAGTCGAGCCTTCCAGGAGGGAGATTTGGTCCTCCGAGTGGATCAACAGAAGCCTCACAAGCTTGCTCCCACTTGGGAAGGCCCCTTCATCGTCACCAGAGTCCTCCACAATGGAGCATATCGCCTTTACAATGTTGATCGCCAGATCGACAAACCACGAGCTTGGAACGCGGAGCTTCTCCACCCCTTTTACACTTGAGTCCGCCCTCAAACCAGATGTAATAAGAAAAACTCCCGAAGTTCATTTTTATCAGAAATAAGAGTGTTCCAAATAATTGCTGTCACTTTTTTTGTATCCGAAATCCCCCAGTGGGTGACTTAGCTGCGAATCCGCCTCGCCTAAGTTTGAAAATCCTACCGAGTGGAGACCACACCTCCCACTCAGGGGCTTAGCTGCAGTTCAGCACTCGCCTAAGTTCTCCACGAAGAGACTTAGCTGTAGTCAGATACTCGCCTAAGTTTGAAAAATCCTACCGAGTGGAGAGCAAACCTCCCACTCGGGGGCTTAGCTGCAGTTCAGCACTCGCCTAAGTTCTCCACGAAGAGACTTAGCTGCAGTCAGTACTCGCCTAAGTTTGAAAAATCCTACCGAGTGGAGAGCAAACCTCCCACTCGGGGGCTTAGCTGCAGTTCAGCACGCGCCTAAGTTCACCACGAAGAGACTTAGCTGCAGTCAGACACTCGCCTAAGTTTGAAAAATCCTACCGAGTGGAGAGCAAACCTCCCACTCGGGGGCTTAGCTGCAGTTCAGCACTCGCCTAAGTTCTCCACGAAGAGACTTAGCTGCAGTCAGACACTCGCCTAAGTTTAAAAAATCCTACCGAGTGGAGAGCAAACCTCCCACTCGGGGGCTTAGCTGCAGTTCAGCACTCGCCTAAGTTTGAAAATTCCTACCGAGTGGAAAGTAAACCTCCCACTCGGAGGTTTAGGTACAGCTCAGTGCTCGCTTAAGTATGAAACACACCTTCCCCTGGAAGAGCTTCGCCACAAATACAATGTGCGCTTCGTCCCACTCTGCTGTGACAGGGCGTGGGTCGACCGCCACCTTCCCCTGGAAGAGCTTCGCCACAAATACAATGTGCGCTTCGTCCCACTCTGCTGTGACAGGGCGTGGGTCGACCGCCACCTTCCCCCGGAGAGCTCCGCCACAAATACAATGTGCGCTTCACCCTACTCTACAGCAGCAGGGGGTGGGTCGGTCGTTACCTTTTCCTTCGAATGGAGATCAAATTCCACACGACGAATCATCCACGAAGACGTTCAACAAAAATCAAGCTCAGATCAAAGTATTCGAGCCCTCGGCTCGGCAGAGTTTAACTATTACACTTCCACTCGGCATTCCGAGGCAAATTAAAGGCAGAGTTTAACGGATCACAAAATACACTCGGCATCCCGAGGTAAATTCAAGGTGAAACATAGAAGTTTTTTCACTCCTCAGGAGGAGGAGGACTGGAAGGGGCGACGAACTTGTCCAGATCAATCCCGTATGCAATACGGGTGACAGCAGCAATGAAGGTCTCCATGAAGTCCTGGAATTGGTGCTTTCTCGTGTTGGCGACTTGGATGGCGACCAGCTTCTCCTCCCGTGCCTCCTTGCAATGGACGCGGACCAGGGACAGAGCCACATCAGCGCCGCACCGAGCTGAAGACTTCTTCCACTCCTGCACTCGGTTCGGGATTCCGCTGAGTCGAGTCATCAGAGACTCGAGATCATTCTGGAGCGTAGACCCTGGCCAAAGTAACGGGTCGATCCGCGACATGGCAGTCTTCAGTCGAGCCAAGTAATCCACGGCGCCATCAATGCGAGATTCCAGTCGGAGCAGATTCATGGCAGCTTCATCTTTCACTGGAGAGTTGATTGGATCCAGACCTGGTTCAATCCGCCCAGTCTCCTCTTCAAAATTCTGGCAAAGGTCTGCATACGCGGTCCAAGGATGAGTCAATTTTCATAAGATTGAGTCAACACAAAAAAAAGTCAGAACCGAATGGGCACCCTCGAGCTTGATGTACAGCTTCTTGGCAAGGCTCCTCAAGTAGCTCTCCAGGTCGTCCCTCCTACGAGCAATGCCTTCCATCTTCTCGCCCAAGAGGAGGTTCTCCTTCTTCCATTTCGCAGTCAGCATGTTGGCTTCAGTCAGAGCGGTCTGCAACCTGGTGTTCTCCTTTTCCAATTGGTCGACCGAAGCCAACTTCTGTGCGGCCAGAGCAGTCTTGTCATCAGCCTCCTTACGGGCAGCAGCCAGGTCCTGGTCCTTCTTTGCCAAAGCTTTCTCCAATTCGCCTGCAAAGAAATGGTGATCGAATCGGAAACAGCAGAAGAATGCTCAAGCCCAAAAGCAAAATCAGTCGACAAAGTCGCGTTACCTCCGGCGCCCTCCCTGACCTTCTGCAGCTCTGTCCTGGCCAGCTCTAGGTCAAGGGCCAATTGAATCTTCTGCTTCTCCAATTCAGTATAGCGAGCTGCAAGTTCGCAGGATTTCTGTAAAAAGAAAAAATCAGTCGATAGACGTCCAAGATAAGTCGCTTCCGAGTGACTAAGAGACAACAGTGACGTTTCTAAGACTACAGTCGAACCAAAAAACATTCGACAGTAGTCTCGGGGACTACACCCAGTGGGTGCACTCAGCGTGCCCCCACTAGTTTTAAAAAAAACGACTGCCCGCAGTCGAAAGGATACGGTCCCACTCGACCTGGCCCGACCAAACCGAGTGAAGAAATACAGATACAGCAACAATGTAAAGACTACAGTCGACTGCCAGCAGTCCACCGCAGTCTCGGGGACTACACCCAGTGGGTGCACTTAGCGTGCCCCCACTCGCACACCCAGTGGGTGTACAGATACAAAAGATCAAACAGATCAAGTGACGAGTCGACTGACCTGGACGTTGCTCTGAAGAGCCGAACTCGCGTCATAGGCCGCTTGGCTGGCCTCCCGAGCCTTCTTCACTTGCTCCATCATAACCCCTGCCTGGCGTATGGCCTCCTTCGCAGCAGCCGCTTGGTCCTCAGGGACGGGGTACGCAGCAAAAAGCGAAGATGGGTCCGCAGTCGACGCCGAAGGCTGCGCACTCGACAGGGGGTTGGCCAAAGTCACAGAGGCCCGAGTGGGCTCGCCATCGTCCCGAGCCGCGGCCTCAGGCGCCGGAGTGGACTGTGGGGTCTTGATAGCCGGCGTCTTCTTCGTCCTCTTCACCCTCAACGGCTTGTTGTCATCATCGTCCGGGAGATCAATAACATGAGGAGGAGCTGCAAGAGAAACATTCAATCGACCAAAACTGCAATAGCCAGTCGACTCAAAGCAAAACGTCAATGATCATACCGGGGTTGGAGGTAACAGCGTCCTCCATCTCTTGGTCGTCGTTCCTGGCGGAAACTTCAGAAGTGGCACCGCTGCAAATCTCAAAAGACAGTTAGTTGGCTCAGTGAATCGACCAAGGGTCCATCCACGGTCAACGAAGGAAAGCAAAGTTTTTATCATTTACCCGGAGATAGTAGGAACAGCTATCTTCATCTTAGGCAGAACTTTGGGCGGCTTGGAGGGCGTTGCTCGTGGGTGCTTGGGAGCCTTCTCAGTCGGCGGAGGAGGGGAACTCCGCGGACGCTTCGACGGCTGCCCAACAGGGGCAGTAGTCTTACCACGTCCCCGCGCTGGATCATGCGTGAGCTTGGATCGCCCCTCCGGGCGGGGGGGTTCAGCTTCCTCCTCCTCCTCCTCGCTGGAGAAGACGTCATCGTCCCCCTCGCCCTCGCCATCAGACTCCCACTCGCCTTGGTCATCCCCGCTCTCGCCTCCGCTCACCTCACCCTCCTCAGTCGACCCCTGTGCTCCATTGGGCGTCGAGTACATCTCGGTGGTCGCCTGGGAAACAACAGACAAGACAAAAGTCAATCGACCAACTCGAAGAAGACCAACGCAGAAAAACAAGATCTCAGTCGGAACCATAAAGACATACCTGATCTACTTCATAAGTATTGTCGAGTGGAATGACCCTCCTTGCTCCTCGGGGGTTGTCTTTGTTCCCCGTGATGCTCGACAGCCACCCCTCCAGCATCTCGTCGGTGACCTCCTCCGGGTGGATCCGAGTGGTGTCGTCGAGGCCCGAATACAGCCACATTGGATGGTCTCGGGCCTGGAGCGGTTGGATGCGCCTCTAAAGAAAGACCTCTAACAGGTCCATCCCAGTTACACCCTCACGGACGAGCTCAACCACTTGACCGGCCAACACTTTGACTTGGGCCTTTTCCTCTGGCGCGATCTTCAGAGATACAGGCTTCGCGGCTCGGTCGAGAGAAAAGGGCGGGAGTCCAGTCGACTGACCTGGGGTCACCTGGTCCTTGCAGTAGAACCAAGTTGCCTGCCAACCACGGACTGACTCCGGGAAAGTAATAGACGAAAAGCAGCTCTTCCCCCTCGTCTGGATCGCCAAACCCCCGCACAATTGGATCACCTTCGTCCTCTCATCACTCGACTTGGCCTTCTTGACCGATTGGGAGCGACAAGTAAAAATGTGCTTGAAAAGCCCCCAATGTGGGCGGCAACCCAAGAAGGCCTCACACATGGAAATGAATGCAGCAAGATAGACAATGGAGTTGGGGGTAAAGTGATGGAGCTGTGCTCCAAAGAAGTTCAAGAAGCTCCGGAAGAATGGATGGGGAGGCAGAGAAAACCCTCGGTCGACGTGGGTGGCTAGGAGCACGCACTCACCGTCGCGAGGTTGAGGTTCGATCTCTTCCCCAGGAAGACGCGCCGCTTCATGGGGAATGGCTCCCCCCTCGACCATGTCGTCGAGATCCTCCTGCCGGAGCACCGATGGCATCCAGTCGCCCTGGATCCAACCTTTGGGCAGGGCGGTCCTGGAGGAAGATCCGCCCCGCGCAGACTTCTTCCCTTTCCCCGCCGCTGCCGCCTTCTTCGCGCGTTCCAGAGCCGTCGTCTTGCCCTTCACCATTGTCGCCGGCGAGATTTCACACGGGCTTGCGGTGCTGGGGTGAGAGCGGAGGTAGCGGAGAGACTGGCGAAGAGCGAGAGGGAGAAGAAAGGGGAACGGAGCGCGCGGCTTGGAAACCCCGAGCCAGCAACTTATAAGGGGCCGCTCCCGGGTGGCTGACTGGTAGGCCCAGGCTATCCAGTCAAATCCCGCAGCAGACGCGCGCAGTACGTGGCGAAAAAGGCGACGCGGAGATCGAGGAGCTTCCGCTTTATCGCTTCCGATTACTGCGGCCGCTCCCGTCCCGCGCGCTTCCCGAAATTCGAATCCCGCGATATCCGCGGGCCGCAAAACAACTTGTCAAAACAGGAGACCCCGTTCGCGCCAGCGCTCGGCATGTCACAAGTAAAGAAATTCACTCGACGAAAGACCTGGAATGGATCAAGGCGACTGAAAAAGTTGACAGCATCATCCGTGACGATTGATCCAACAAAGCTCCCATGTGGCCTGAAAGGCCAGTCGGAAAGGTTCCCCAACTCTTTCCCCACTCAAACCTCGATCCATTCGGGGGCTAATGATGAAGCTACGTACCTAGGGTAGGGGTACGGACCTGTCCAAAATGCCCTACCCAAGGACGTCCCTAGAAGAGGTTACCTTTCAATCGACTTGAAAGTATCCCACTGGACGGTGTCAAGACACTCGACCAAGAAGCTATCACTCGACTGCCAGAAGACCTAAAGTCACTCCGCAGGCAAACGGTCGGCTATTTGGCAGTCTTTATAGTCATTATAGCACTTTATTAGGGGCGTTACCAGTAACGCCCACCTTAAATGTACCTTAAACCCTGCATTACTGAGGGCAGGAGGGGGCCGGCGAACTCTATATAAGCCACCCCCCTCCTCAGTATGAAGGGTTCGCACCCCTGTTATCTACACGCTCATAATCCAATCGACCTCCTCCGGGCACCAAGATGTAGGGCTGTTACTTCCTCTGAGAAGGGCCTGAACTCGTAAACCTTGCGTGTAACAACTTCCCAATAGCTAAGATCTAGCCTCTCCATACACACCCCCCTACATTACTGTCAGGCTTAGAACCACGACAGCCGGCCCCCCTCTCTCTCTTCCCCCCCCCCTCAAGGAATCCTATTCCAACTAGGATTGGGGAGGGAATCCTACTCCCAGAGGGAGTAGGACTCTCCTGGCTCGCCCTCCTTGGCCGGCCAGCCCCTCCCCCTTGGCTCCTTTATATACTGAGGCAAGGGGCACCTCTAGACACACAAGTTGATCCTTGAGATCGTTCCTTAGCCGTGTGCGGTGCCCCCTGCCACCATATTCCACCTCGATCATATCGTTGTAGTGCTTAGGCGAAGCCCTGCGTCGCTAGAACATCAAGATCGTCACCACGCCGTCGTGCTGACGGAACTCTTCCCCGACGCTTTGCTGGATCGGAGCCCGGGGATCGTCATCGAGCTGAACGTGTGCTAAGAACTCGGAGGTGCTAGAGTAACGGTGCTTGGATCGGTCGGATCGGGAAGACGTACGACTACTTCCTCTACGTTGCGTCAACGCTTCCGCAGTCGGTCTGCGTGGGTACGTAGACAACACTCTCCCCTCTCATTGCTATGCATCACCATGATCTTGCGTGTACGTAGGAATTTTTTTGAAAATACTACGTTCCCCAACACTTCTCCTCTTCTTTTTCTTCTTTTTTCTTCTTCTTATTTATTTGTCCTCTTCTTTTCCTCTCCTCTTCTTCTTTCTTTCCTCTTCTTATTTTCTTCTTTCCTATCCTTCTTTTTCTAAAATTGTAACTTTTGCATATATAAAACTTTTCTAAAATTATAAATTTCTATATAAAACTTTCCTATCGGGAGGGGGAGAAGATCGAAGAAAAAAAATAAGAAAAAAAAGAGGAGAAGAAGAAAAAATAGAATTTTTTTTCTATTTTTTCTTCTTCTCCTCTATTCCTTTCTTCTTCTCCTCTTCCTTTTCTTCCTCTCCTTGTCTTCTCCTTCTTCTTCTCCTTCTTTCTCTACTTATTTTCCTTTTCCTTATTTTACTTTTTCCTCTCCACTAACATAAAATGCACTAACCTAAAATGCAACAAACATAAAATGCACTAAAGAGGCTCAACTATCCTAAAATCAGTGATAAAATGCACTAACCTAAAATCGATATCTACTAACAACTTAAAAAAAATAATACATATATGAAAAAATGCATATATGAAAAAAAACATCATCATATCATCAACAGAAAAAAAAACTTCATCATATCATCAACAGAAAAAAACATCATCATATCATCAACATCATCATATCATCAACCTAAAGGGCGCCGGCGCGGGGCGACGACGGGGCGGGGCGGCGACGGGCTCGGGGCAGCGACGGGGCGGGGCGACGGCGGCGGGCTCGGGACGGCGATGGGGCGGGGCGACGGCGGCGGGCGCGGGGCGACGACGGGCTCGGGGCGACTGCGGGGCGAGGCGACGGCGGCGGGCGTGGGGCGACGACGGGCTCGTGGCGGCGACGACGACGACGAACGGCCTGGGGGCGTCGGGGCGAATGGGAGCGGTTGGCCAAAATTTCACAAGTGTTGGCTTATATAGCCAGAGCAATGGTCCCGGTTCGTGCTACGACCCGGGACTAATGCTCCCTTTAGTCCCGGTTGGTGCGACGAACCGAGACCAAAGGCCAATTTTCGGCAGCCGAAAGGGCGGGAAGCGAAGGCCATTGGTCCCGGCTGGTGGCACCAACCGGGACTAAAGGGGGGCAATGGTCACGGTTGGTGCCACGAACCGTGACCAATGCCCCCTTTAGTCCCGGTTGGTGCCACCAACCGGGACCAATGGCCTTGTGCTGCATCGCTAGCTGAAGGGCGCCGGCAGTTGTTTATAAGCGCTGCTGTGCCTCCCCATTCAAGCTCCTCTCTAATGCAGGCTTTCGGGCCTAAACTTGCTACTGCATATGGGCCTATTGGGCCTCTGCGGGCCTGAATCCTGGCCCATGTAGGGTTTCTAGTCGTATTCAGGCCGTGGAGGCCCAGTAGGTGGCATTTTTTTGGTTTTTTCTTTTTTATTTCTACATTTTTTTGGTTTTTTATTTTTTTTATTTCTACTTAAAACTAAATACTTACAGTTTTTTAGTGATTTCTTTTTGCTTTTAGGTCACAAAAATTATAAACTTTCTGTTAGTGCCATTAGTTTTATATTTTGAATAGTTTAAATTTGAATTTTTAAAAATTTGTGTGAATCACTAGTTTATGAATAACTTTACTATAAAAACAGAATTTTTTTTCTATTTATTTTTTATTTATACTTACAACTAAATACTTATAGTTTTTTAGTGATTTTTTTTGATTTTAGGTCACAAAAATTATAAACTTTCTGTTAGTGCCATTAGTTTTAAAATTTTGAATAGTTTAAATTTGTATTTTTTAAAATTTGTGTGAATCACTAGTTTATGAATAACTTTACTATAAAAATAGATTTTTTTTCTATTTAGTTTTTATTTATACTTACAACTAAATACTTTTAGTTTTTTAGTGATTTCTTTTTGATTTTAGGTCACAAAAATTATAAACTTTCTGTTAGTGCCATTAGTTTTAAAATTTTGAATAGTTTAAATTTGTATTTTTTAAAATTTGTGTGAATCACTAGTTTATGAATAACTTTACTATAAAAATAGATTTTTTTTCTATTTAGTTTTTATTTATACTTACAACTAAATACTTTTAGTTTTTTAGTGATTTCTTTTTGATTTTAGGTCACAAAAATTATAAACTTTCTGTTAGTGCCATTAGTTTTAAAATTTTGAATAGTTTAAATTTGTATTTTTTAAAATTTGTGTGAATCACTAGTTTATGAATAAATTTACTATAAAAATAGAATTTTTTTTGTTTTTTGCTATTTATTTTTTATTTATACTTACAATTAAATACTTATAGTTTGATTTTAGGTCACAAAAATTATATTCTTTTTGCAATTGAAGAATATTATAGTTTTATTTTAGTTGATCATAACATAATATTTTAATTGATTGTTTTTATTTTCATAAAAGTTTTGTAGTTCATTCTATTTGCTATTAATTCATTCTTTGAGCTAAATGACTCTGAAATTGGAGAGCATTTAAAAATGAACTCTGAAAAGGTTGAAAATTGGCATGGTATCATAATTTCATCCACATAGCATGTTCCAAAAAGTAGAGAGGGTTACGAGAAAAACTTGATGCACTTCATGTACAAAATGGACAATCACTTTCGAAGTATCAATGTTTCGGACAATAACTGCGCCACATCATTGGCTAGGACGAATGGTTCGTCTGTGTACCCAAGATTGTTTAGATCCACTGTTGTCATACCGTACTGTGGGTCTACCTGTACCCCGCCTCCTGACATATTGATCCATTTGCCTCAACACATGAAACCTTGAACCATAAGACATGAAAGCATTTCAAATGAACTCTGAAAAAGTTGAAAGTTGGGATGGTATCATAATTTCACCCACATAGCATGTGCATGTACAAAACGGACAATGGTAGCATGTTCGTCTGTTACAAATAATAGTTGCGGGAGAAAGTCTTCACTTTTTCTTCGCTTGTGTCATTTGCTTATTGCGCCATAACCATGGATAATCTTCATTGTTTATCAGGATGCTTGGGTCAGCCTTGACATTGAAGGGAGGAATTTCATGAAACTTTTCATAATCTTCAGACATGTCTGTGTTGCCGTCCAATCCCAGGATGTCCCTTTTTCCTGAAAGAACTATGTGGCGCTTTGGCTCATCGTATGATGTATTCGCTTCCTTATCTTTTCTTTTTTTCGGTTTGGTAGACATGTCCTTCACATAGATAACCTGTGCCACATCATTGGCTAGGACGAACGATTCGTCAGTGTACCCAAGATTTTTCAGATCCACTGTTGTCATTCCGTACTGTGGGTCTACCTGTACCCCGTCGCCTAATAGATTGACCCATTTGCACTTAAACAAAGGAACCTTAAAATCAGGTCCGTAGTCAAGTTCCCATATGTCCACTATGTAACCATAATATTTGTCCTTTCCGCTCTCGGTTGCTGCATCAAAGCGGACACCGCTGTTTTGGTTGGTGCTCTTTTGATCTTGGGCGATCGTGTAAAATGTATTCCCATTTATCTCGTATCCTTTGTAAGTCAATACAGTCAAAGATGGTCCCCTGGACAACAAGTACAACTCATCACAAACAGTGTTGTCACCTCTGAGACGTGTTTCCAACCAACTGCTGAAAGTCCTGATGTGTTCACATGTAATCCAGTCGTCGCATTGCTTCGAGTGTTTGGAGCGCAGACTGTTCTTGTGTTCATCGACATACGGGGTCACCAAGGTAGAGTTCTGTAGAACTGTGTAGTGTGCTTGAGACCAAGAATATCCGTCCCTGCATATTATTGAGTCTCTTCCAAGAGTGCCTTTTCCAGTCAGTCTCCCCTCATACCGCGATTTAGGGAGACCTATCTTGTTAAGGCCAGGAATGAAGTCAACACAAAATCCGATAACATCCTCTGTTTCATGGCCCATGGAGATGCTTCCTTCTGGCCTAGCGCGGTTACGGACATATTTCTTTAGGACTCCCATGAACCTCTCAAAGGGGAACATATTGTGTAGAAATACGGGCCCCAGGATGACAATCTCGTCGACTAGATAAACTAGGACGTGCGTCATGATATTGAAGAAGGATGGTGGGAACACCAGCTCGAAACTGACAAGACATTGCGCCACATCACCACTTAGCCTTGGTACGATTTCTGGATCGATCACCTTCTGAGAGATTGCATTGAGGAATGCACATAGCTTCACAATGGCTAATCGGACATTTTCCGGTAGAAGCCCCCTCAATGCAACCGGAAGCAGTTGCGTCATAATCACGTGGCAGTCTTGAGACTTTAGGTTCTGAAACTTTTTCTCTGGCATATTTATTATTCCCTTTATATTCGACGAGAAGCCAGTCGTGACCTTCATACTGAGCAGGCATTCAAAGAAGATTTCTTTCTCTTCTTTCGTAAGAGCGTAGCTGGTAGGACCTTTATACTGCTTCGGAGGCATGCCGTCTTTTTCGTGCAAATGTTGCAGGTCCTCCCGTGCCTCAGGTGTATCTTTTGTCTTCCCATACACGCCCAAGAAGCCTAGCAGGTTCACGCAAAGGTTCTTCGTCACGTGCATCACGTCGATTGAGGAGCGGACCTCTAGGTCTTTCCAGTAGGGTAGGTCCCAAAATATAGATTTCTTCTTCCACATGGGTGCGTGTCCCTCAGCGTCATTCGGAACAGCTAGTCCACCGGGACCCTTTCCAAAGATTACGTAGTGTAAATCATTGACCATAGCAAGCACGTGATCACCGGTGCGCATGGCGGGCTTCTTCCGGTGATCTGCCTCGCCTTTGAAATGCTTTCCTTTCTTTCAACATTGATGGTTGGTCGGAAGAAATCAACGATGGCCCAGGTACACATTCTTCCTGCATTTGTCCAGGTATATACTTTCAGTGTCATCTAAACAGTGCGTGCATGCGTGGTATCCTTTGTTTGTCTGTCCTGAAAGGTTACTGAGAGCGGGCCAATCGTTGATGGTCACGAACAGCAATGCCTTAAGGTTAAATTCCTCCTTTCTGTGCTCATCCCACGTACGTACACCGTTTCCATTTCACAGCTGTAAAAGTTCTTCAAATAATGGCCTTAGGTACACATCAATTTTGTTGCCGGGTTGCTTAGGGCCTTGGATGAGAACTAGCATCATAATGAACTTCCGCTTCATGCACATCCAAGGAGGAAGGTTATACATACATAGAGTCACGGGCCAGGTGCTGTGATTGCTGCTCTGCTCCCCGAAAGGATTAATGCCATCCGCGCTTAAAACAAACCATACATTCCTTGGGTCCTTTGCAAACTCATCCCAGTACTTTCTCTCGATTTTTCTCCACTGCGACCCGTCAGCGGGTGCTCTCAACTTCCCATCTTTCTTTCGGTTCTCACTGTGCCATCGCATCAACTTGGCATGCTCTTCGTTTCTGAACAGACGTTTCAACCATGGTATTATAGGAGCATACCACATCACCTTTGCAGGAACCCTCTTCGTGAGGGGCTCGCCGTCAACATCACCAGGGTCATCTCGTCTGATCTTATACCGCAACGCACCGCATACCGGGCATGCGTTCAGATCCTTGTATGCACCGCGGTAGAGGATGCAGTCATTAGGGCATGCATGTATCTTCTCCACCTCCAATCCTAGAGGGCATACGACCTTTTTTGCTGCGTATGTACTGTCGGGCAATTCGTTATCCTTTGGAAGATTCTTCTTCAATATTTTCAGTAGCTTCTCAAATCCTTTGTCAGCCACAGCATTCTCTGCCTTCCACTGCAGCAATTCCAGTACGGTACCGAGCTTTGTGTTGCCATCTTCGCAATTGGGGTATAACCCTTTTTTGTGATCCTCTAACATGCGATCGAACTTTAGCTTCTCCTTTTGACTAATGCATTATGTCCTTGCATCGACAATGACCCGGCGGAGATCATCATCATCGGGCACATCGTCTGGTTCCTCTTGATCTTCAGCAGCTTCACCCGTGGCAGCATCATTGGGCACATCGTCTGGTTCCTCTTGATCTTCACCAGCTCCCCCCGTTGCAGCATCACCGTATTCAGGGGGCACATAGTTGTCATCGTACTCTTTTTCTTCGCCGTCTTCCATCATAACCCCTATTTCTCCGTGCCTCGTCCAAACATTATAGTGCGGCATAAAACCCTTGTAAAGCAGGTGGGAGTGAAGGATTTTCCGGTTAGAGTAAGACCTCGTATTCCCACATTCAGTGCATGGACAACACATAAAACCATTCTGCTTGTTTGCCTCAGCCGCATCGAGAAACTCATGCACGCCCTTAATGTACTCGCGGGTGTGTCTGTCACCGTACATCCATTGCCGGTTCATCTGCGTGCATTATATATAATTAAGTGTCCAAATTAATAGAAGTTCATCATCACATTAAAACCAAAGTGCATACATAGTTCTCATCTAATAACATATAGCTCTCCAGAGCATCTAATTAATTAAACCATACATTGAAACTATGTAAAACATTTCAATGCGAAAACAAATGCGATCATAATCGCAACCAAGGTAACAATTGATCCAACGGCATAATGATACCAAGCCTCGGTATGAATGGCATATTTTCTAATCTTTCTAATCTTCAAGCGCATTGCATCCATCTTGATCTTGTGATCATCGACGACATCCACAACATGCAACTCCAATATCATCTTCTCCTCCTCAATTTTTTTTATTTTTTTCCTTCAACAAATTGTTTTCTTCTTCAACTAAATTTAACCTCTCGACAATAGGGTCGGTTGGCATTTCCGATTCACATACATCCTAGATAAATAAAATCTATGTCACGTTGGTCGGCATAATTTTCATAAACAATAAATGAACCAATAGTTATAAAGATAATATACATACCAAATCCGAATCAAAGACAGGACGAGGGCCGACGGGGGCGGATACCAAAACCATCGCACTATATAAGATGCAATAATAAATGTAAGAAAATGATACAAGTATCTATCTAAACATACAATTAAGAATATTTTTCCTTTCAGAAAGAAGATAAGAACAAGAGGCTCACCACGGTGGTGTCGGTGATGAGATCGGCGCGGGTGATCGACGGCGGTGAAGACGGGGACGGGGCGTGACGGACCGCTAAATCTAGACAAATCTCGAGGAAAATGGAGCTTGGAGGTCGAGCTTCGAGAGGAGAAAGCTTAAGTAGTGTGGCTCGGGCATTCCATCGAACACCTCATGTGCATAGGAGGTGAGCTAGAGCACCACAAAGCCCTCTCCCCCTCGGCCAGAAAAAACAGAGCACTGTGCTTTGCTCTTGCGCGAGGGGGTATATATAGGCACCACATTGGTCTCAGTTGATGACTTGAACCGGGACTAAAGGGAAGCCTTTGGTCCCGGTTCAAGGCACCAACCGGGACCAATGGTGGTGGGCCAGGAGCGAGGCCCATTGGTCCCGGTTCGTCGCACCAACCGGGACCAAAAGGTCCAGACGAACCGGGACCAATGGCCCACGTGGCCCGGCCGGCCCCCTGGGCTCACGAACCGGGACCAATGCCCACATTGGTCCCAGTTCTAGACTGAACCGGGACTAATGGGCTGAGCTGGCCTGGACCATAGCCCTGTTTTCTACTAGTGCTCCCAGCTCCACGCGTTCTCCTTGGAGCCGTGGTTAGTGTGTGGCGACTTCAACGAGGCGATGTGGTAGCACAAGCATATGTCTAGAACCCAGCGTTCGGAGAACCAGATGGTGATGTTCCGAGATTGTTTGTTGGCATGCGAGTTGTGGGATCTCGAATTTTCGGGGTTTCCCTTCACATACGATAATGGGCAACCAGGCGAGAGGAACGTTCGAGTCCACCTTGATAGAGCATGTGCGGATGAAAACTGGAGGGAGCTCTTCCCTGCCGCGCAAGTTCTTCATCTTGCTTCATCGTGTTCGGACCACAACCCGATCTTGGTTCAGCTTACTCTCGTGGATCCGAAGAGGAATAGGGCCTCATCCAGATATGAGATTATGTGAGAACATCACCCGGCGCTGTCAGATGTGGTGGCAAGAAGATGGGAGAAGAGTAAACCTGCCGGCAACCTTGCGGCTGTGCGGGACGCCCTGCATGAAATGATGAATGGCCTTCGAGCTTGGAGCAAAGAGAATTTTGGCCATGTTGTTACGGAACTTGAGAAGCTAAGGGCTGAGCTGGCTGATTTACAGCTAAGAGATGTTGACAGAACTTTGATCCGTCAGAAGATGTTTCAGCTTGATGAACTACTCTATAGGGAAGAGATGATGTGGCTACAGAGATCGCGCATTACGTGGCAGAAAGACGGTGAACGGAACACATTATATTTGCATAGCGGGCATTGTGGCATGCGCGAAGGAATTATATCCAGAGATTACGACGCATTGATGGATCGTGGTGCTCTTCTCCGATGGACATGGAACGCATGGCCACTTCCTACTTTAAGGAAGTATACACCAAAGATCCAACTCTAACACCGGACACCGTGCTTGATGGTATTGTGCCGAAGGTAACTGAACAAATGAACGACATGTTGAGCGCTCCGTTTTCTGAGGAGGAAGTGTCCAATGCTCTGTTTCAAATTGGTCCGATGAAAGCTCCTGGCACGGATGGTTTCCCGGCAAGGTTCTACCAACGGAACTTGTTAGCTCTAAAATCTGAAATTACTGCAGCAGTGTTGGAACTTTTTGTCTCTAGTGCTACGCCAGAAGGTGTGAATGATACGACGATTGTCCTCATCCCGAAAGTTCCTTACCCCAAGGAGCTTAAGGATTTCAGGCCAATTAGCTTATGCAATGTTATCTACAAACTTGTGTCTAAATGTTTGGTTAATCGTCTTCGTCCCTTGCTTTCGGAGTTGATATCTGAGAACCAAAGTGCCTTTATTCCAGGCCGGCTCATCTCGGATAATTCTATCATTGCTTTCGAGTGCATCCATCACATACAATCTCTGAAGCGCAATAGTAATGCAACTTGCGTGTACAAACTGGACCTCTCGAAGGCGTATGATCGGGTCGACTGGGATTTTTTTGGAGAAGGCCCTTAGCAAATGGGGGTTTTCCAATCAGTGGATTGCATGGATTATGACGTGTGTTAGATCAGCCCGATATTCAGTTAAATTTAATGGGAAGATATTGGAGGTGTTTTCACCATCTAGAGGCCTTCGGCAAGGTGACCCACTGTCTTTGTTATTATTTCTCTTTGTTGATGATGCTTTATCTGCTCTCCTGTCTAAGTCAGTTAATGAGGGAAGCTTGAACGGGATGAGCATATGCCGTGGAGCACCGGAGATATCTCACCTCTTGTTCGCGGATGACACCATGCTGTTTTTCGAAGCTTCTAGCCAGCAAGCGGATATTGTTAAAGGCTTGTTGAACACTTATTCCTCAGCGACGGGTCAACTCATAAACCCCGAGAAGTGATCCATCCTTTTTTCTGAAAATTGCAAAGAGTCAGTAGCGGAGGAGATCAAGAATTTATTGGAGGTAACGCAGCAGGTGTTCGAACCAAAATACCTTGGCCTCCCGGTTCCTGAAGGAAGAGTTCACAAGGGGAAATTTGAGACCTTGCAAGATAGGCTGAGAAAAAGACTAATCGACTGGAGTGAACAAAACGTGTCGGTTGGAAATAAAGAGATTCTCATTAAGGCTGTGGCGCAAGCGATACCCACCTACATTATGAGTGTGTTCCGACTACCTGCTTCAGTATGTGATGATCTAACCAGGATGATGAGGCAATATTAGTGGGGGATGGAAAATGGCAAGAGGAAAATGGCATGGAAGCTGGGAGAGGATGATGCTACCAAAGGCTATGGAGGGCATGGGATTCCGTGACAAGAGGGCCTTTAATCAGGCTTCGTTAGCCAAGCAAGCCTGGCGTCTTCTGGATTGCCCGGATAGCTTATGCGCGCGATTATTGAAGGCTAAATACTATCCGAGGGGAAACTTGTTTGATACTGTTTTTTCATCAAACTCCTCGGCGGTGTGGAAAGGTATTGTTCACGGACTTGAGCTTGTGAAGAAAGGCATTATTTGGCGAGTTGGCAATGGCACACTGATAAAGACTTGGAGAGATGCCTAGATTCCCTGAGGACACAATCTCGGACTGGTCACTCCTAAGAGGAATTGTCGCTTCAATTGGGTAGCTAATTTTTTGAATGAGCATGGTGCATGGAATGTTGAACGGCTCAGGGAGCATTTTTGGGACCTGGATGTACGGGAGATTTTGAAGATTCACACGTCTCCGAGGAATGGACAGGACTTCGTCGCTTGGTTTCCAGAGCGGAATGGGAAGTTTACTGTCCGGAGCGTGTCTCACCTTGCCACAGACGTCCAGTACTCAATGCAGCTCAGCTTGTCTAGTAGCAATCCTTCAGGTCGAAGGCCCACATGGTAGCGGATCTGGAGCTCACAAGTACCTCTGAAGATGGGAATAATGGCGTGGAAAGCTGTATCGGGTGCTCTCGCTACAAATGAGTGCAAGAAATACCGACATATCTCAACTAGAGATGGATGTCCGGTGTGCGGCTGAGAGAAGGAGACTAGCTTTCATGCTCTTGTGTCCTGCGAGCATGCGAGGAGGATATGGAATCAAATGAGAGCGGTATGGAGACTCCCTAGTCACGATGTTCTTCAAGATACAGGAAAGGATTGGCTTTTAAACATTCTTGCTAATTGTGATGATGACATGCGGGATTGCACGATTATGCTGATGGAGGATCTGGTCATTGCGCTCGGACCTAACACATGGAAAGGAGGTTCCCCCCGTGATGGCAACGGCCGACTATCTTCAAAGCTATATGAACTCTCTGAACCTGTGTAGCAGATTTTCCACGAAAGAAA
The DNA here is from genome assembly GCF_003073215.2 of Triticum urartu. NCBI lineage: Eukaryota > Viridiplantae > Streptophyta > Magnoliopsida > Poales > Poaceae > Triticum > Triticum urartu. The sequence goes on along the minus strand of NC_053024.1, from coordinate 704,573,254 downwards.
TCCTCAAAGGGAAGATGCCAATGGTGCGAGTAGCAACCGTCGAGGCTCCTATTCCTCGCATCCCTCTTCAATGGCCGTGGCTGCCGGTGGACCGAGCTACTCTTTCGGTGGATGGGGCTTTCATGCAAGAGGACGGGACTGCGGCGGCGGGTATGATACTACGGCGTCATGATGGAAGTGTGATCTTTGCGGCGTACAGGTGCATTTTCAACTGTAACGATGCGTTGGAAGCAGAACTCCATGCAATAATGCAGGGTATGGCCTTACCTTGCAGCATTGCTCCCTGCCAATTGTCATTCAGTCAGACTCATGGCACTAGCTGCAATGACCGGGGAAAGCTTATCTAGGTCTGCTTATGGGCACTTGGTAGCGGAGATTCGGCATCACATGGAGGCTCGAGAGTTTGTTCCATCTAAAATCAGGCATGAGCAAAATAGGGTAGCACATCGATTGGCATTGTATAGTCGTACAGAGTTTACTACTGCTGTATGACTGGGGAGCAGCCCACCTTGTATTGAGGAGTTGGTGCCTCTTGATTGTAACCCTATGCATCTACTATCTACTACCACTATAAAAGGAAGAGAGAGGCAGATCCAAACAATCTAACCCATTCATTTACGAGAGCTAATGGCTCTTAATCCTTCCGTGTTTAATGCTACAAGCCACGCATTAAGCCAATAACTGATCCATCGATAACTAAGCCAGGCGTTCGAAAAAGAAGAAGAAAAAAAACTGCCAACGCACGCCCCTCCTGCAGCCCCCGTCCTCCCGCGACCCGCGCGGTTCGCCGCCACCCCGCCGTACTAATGGGCTGACCCGGCCTGGACCAACGCCCCCGCCGCCGCGAGCGTGAGAAGATGAGTAGCCCACACTTCTCTGGAAGTGCAGCCAGCCAGCAGCCAAGCCAATCTTCTAGGCGCTTCATCTCCAGCTTCACACAGTAGGCACTATCGTCGCCGTGCTTCAGTGAGTATCCATGGAGCTTCTCCATGGTGATGGTGTGGAAGCCGCTGATTCCGTGTTCGTTGGGCTCAGTTCGGGCACCATTGACATGTAAGTAAACCGTCCTCCGGGACAGTTTGTTTTCCTACCCTTCACGTGTTCCAGGAATTGCCTCACAGGGAGGCGGTTATTTCTATTGCAGGTATGAGATGGGGAAACGTAGAAGGGAAGGTGATTTCTGCGGGAGGAGCAAGAGGCGATCCGGCTAACAAGTCGTATATTTGGGGTAGTGTGTAGGATCTTCACAGTTTCAAATACTGCTATTCCTGGAACCTCTATCTCTTGCGTGAATGTCCTCTTGGTTTCAATGTCAGTGCCTACATCAATGTTCTACCATGATGTTATCAGGTATTGCCCATTGGCTGGTTATGAACTACTATATCTGTTAGTAAATAGATGACATATTAGATAGCTGGCAGTCTAAGTTTCGGTCATGACATGCAAAAGAGCATCCAGATTGTTTCCTTTAGAAAAGAGGTCATTCAAATTTGTTAGGTAAAACTGTATCATCATTTTTTTCATGAAAATAATAGTTTTCTAATACCAGAATTTTTTGTCGTAATATTACTAACTCTGGATCCTCTCTGTGCATTTTATTGGTCTCTGGTTAGATTCTGGGAGGCAAAATTTTGGTCTTTGTTACATAGATAATTTACTATAGTGAATGTGTAGATTAGATGGTGCTCACACAAGAACAAGTAGAAATACTTCCAATGCTCATTTGATCTAATTTTTTTGCCTTATAATTAACCTGTTTCCTTTTTCTGATATTTTTTGTTCTTTAGTTTAAGCTCCTACCATGGTCAGTCATAACTCATAAAGCATCAATATTTAGCTACAACATCTGTTGATGTTTGCAGCCAAACCAAGATTAAATTATGAACAACTGATATTTATACCGAAGGGATGGTCAAAGATTGTATTCTTGATCTGAGGAACCGATGAGGGCGGATGTCCAAAAACTCTAGATTGGATCCAGAGTTTTTTTACTGGAGTTTTAATCCGATTGATGGATAAACTAAGTGGATACGTGTATATATATGCATTCTTTTAGATGGTAATTTTGATAGTTGTTTTTCCAAACTAAGCTTGTATTTTTTAGAAACGATAAAGTTCTTCATAAATCCATTGAAACATTCTCCAGCAAAGCTCGTGAGGAGCATATGAGTTCCCTTTTAACACAGAGGCTCGAACTTGTATTCTGAATACATTTCCATCTATTCATTTTTCCCATGTAAACACAAAGTTGTGCACCATGCTGCATCATTCAACTATTCTTTATTACCTCATCCAGAAATGTTTCTTTCTGGTTTCCTTGATTTAACATAACATAACAAGATACTTTTTATAACTTTATTCGCGCATGTATATGCTAAGATTGTGGTGACCACATGTCTCCTACGTACTAATTAAAGTTTGATGGATTAATTGTATGAATGCGATGCTTATCTGGTCATTTTTTTTACAGTTGGTGGTCAGATCGGATTCGAGGATCATCCTCTCTCATGTGTTACGTATTAGTGATGCCTACATGACGGTGGAAAATGTACGAATATGCAGCATTGACAGTAACAAGGAAAAAATGATGTTTCTTTTTGTTCGTTTGGCTATGAGATATATTAAAATTGGACATATCCAGGTCCGACTTGTTTTTCATAGAGGACACAGCTGCCTACTTGCACATATTTGGCTTTTAACCATATCTTTTGTTTGTTGCCTTCCTTGTTATTATTTTGATAAAGTTCAATTTCTTCCTTTCCTATGCTGTAGATACTTCCTCTCTTGCAACTGAAAGTACTGCTTTTGATTACAGTGAGGCAGCTTGGTGGATCATCGGCCTCGAAATTGGGGACGGAGGAGGGAGGAGGCTTCATATAAGCATGACTTCAAAAGCTCATGGTATGTATGCCGGCATGCACTGGAGTTGTTGGATAAGTTCTTTTTGTCAAAACACATTTCATTTTGTTTTTTGAATGCTGGCCTAGTGTACACTGATCAGTTGTGGTATTGTTTCCCTATGCAGGAGATTAAACCGAAGAAAGACAACGCTCAGCGCAACATGCTCGTGTCGATGATATGGGTGCAGAGGAAGATTGTGAGGATGATCAGTGAGAGCAGGGACGTGCTTACCAGCCAGCGCAAGAGCATCTGGTGGAGCCGGTAGACCCCCAGGGAGGAGTAGGCGGGCGTACATTGTCCATTTCTTCTGTAAAAAAATGCCACTCTACACAATATAATTTTTTAGAACAACACATACTCGACTAATCATCCTTCATAAATCAACAGGCTTGTACGAGATGTTAAAATGTGTTCCTATCTGTCTACCATTATTCTTCTGTTTTAGAAGTGTTAATTTCATTGATTTCTTACTTATATGTATATACTGATTGCAGATTTGCTAGAATTTCACTTTGCAAAACCCATGATCCAATCCAAGTTTTGTCCTTACAAATAGATAAATGCATGAAGGGATTGAGATAGCTGCTGCAGATGCTTACTTGTTGTCAACATTAGAGGTGATTTGGTAAGTGGCTATTTTGAAAAATATTTTCTCAGTCTAAAATGTACACTATATTCACACAGTAGCCTTGCTTCTGCACCCCATCTCTCTATATAGCATCTATCTGCATTAGCATCTTTGAGCAAACAACCTAGGTTGAGCAGCTCACGGGAGTTGGCCGTCAGCACCGCTCTCTGATCTAATTTTTGTCCCAAAATCTCGCGCAATTTCTTCCCTATAAAATAACATGGAGCATCAAAATTTGGATTTTCAAAAGGTTCTTACAAACTGAATTTTATCGATACCACTTTCATGATAATTTGTCAATTTGTATTTGCTTCCAGACACCCTGACATATTAAAATTTTGAATAGGAGACTCTTTCAGTATGATAATAAGCATATGTATTCTTTGTTGAATATATTTTTGATATGCTTCTATTGTTAGAGGATTTTTAATTTAATTGGTCGTATTCTAATTGTTTTATTCACAGGTTGTATTTGCTAAGATCTTGCCGTCGTGAGATCAATGACTCAATGTATGCACCTTTGCATATGGGTGAACTTGAACAGAGAAAACCTTCACTATGGAATTTGTGGCTTGGTGACTGTTAGGAGTGAGCATTTGATGACTGGGTAAAGTAGTAAAAGCCACATGTGGTTGGTTGACCTTGCTGGAAGTGAGCACTTGGCTAAAACTGAAGTAGGAGAGACGTCGAAGGAGGCAAAGTTCATCGAACAATCTGTATTCTCTGCACTGATTGATGCTATTGCTTCCCTTGCCTCCAAAAATGCCCACATTCCATATTGCTCTGTTGTCTTATTCTGTATCCACATACTTCACCATATGCCTTGCTCAGTTACTTAAAAGAAGCATCCCCTCAGCTCAGTCTTACTCCTATTTCTCTCTCTCTCTCTCTCTCTCTCTCTCTCAAATGTAGGAATTCCAAGCTAACTCATCTGTTTCAAAGCTCACTGATTTATAAGGGTCGAGAAGTGCACTGATTTATAGCTAAATGGTTATATCTCCTTCTATTGAACTTAGCTTATGCACTAATATCTCCAAACACAAAAACGAAGAGATAAGAGTGTTCAACATGAATTATGGGTGGAGATTGCAATCGCAAGACATATCTGTTTGTGCAAATAAGTCCAAGCCGTATAGATTTGTCTATTTCGACAATAGAACTTATAATACAAAGATCTCTATGAATACGTTCATGGATATAGATGAAAAAATGAGTAGGGGGTTTATAATACAAAAATCTTTGTGAATGCATTCATGGATCAAGGGTAGTAGAAGCACATTGATACTAAGAACACAATAAATAGCTAATAATTGGTTTATTGGTATAAGCTACAATGTTACATAATACATTGATCTTTAATCTATTTGCAACTTCTTCATTTGCAGATGAGATTTGGTTTTCTTCTACCCGAACAAACGCTATTAAGTGGAAACCTATGTAAATAGGAGTATTAAACAAACACGCAACATACACACGCCACTACATCCTACTGAGACTGACCGTCAGTAGAACCTGCATGCGTGTGGACTAGGACACGATCGTGCATGTTTGTGTGGCAACCAAGAGAGCCAGTTATGGCCGGGCAGTGCGGGCGGTGCTAATCCAATTGGCAGAACACCACACGATCTCTGGATCTGAACCGGTAAAAGGCACAGGGGGTCGCCTTCGTGCATGTATACATCGTGGTGCGCACCAACGAACCGTGGAAAAAGTGCAGGCAGGAGTGGCTAGTAGCCGCACGTACGTGTGTTCATCCAGCTAATTTACACGCAGGAACAAACGTGCGTGCGTGTGGTAATCGTTTGCCAAAATGGGTTAGCCTTAGACCTAGGTAGTGCATCAAGCAGGCTAGCCCACGCACGCGAGTGAATAGCATAAAATTATCACCTTTCGCGTTATGATTTTAAAAAACTATCAAAAATTTGTTTGTGACTGATAACTATCATTTTTTATGTTGGCTGTGTCAAAAAACCCAAAACACCCGTTGCTAAGAAATTAAACCTGTTTATAACATGTTGGGCCCGTACCTAAACAAACCGTCGGTTTAACCGTTTGTTTGACTGTTAGCTGACATGTGGGGCCCACATATCAGTGTCTCTTCCTCATATAAAAGCAATTGGATCCTTGTAAATGTTTCAAAAACACAATCATCTTTTGAAAAAAGCAATCGGGTCCCTCCAGCAAGCTAGCTTGCCCACAGCTGCATCCGATCGATCGACAACAAGATCGCAACCAATGCATATCACGGTCCCGGAACCGTATCGAATCGAACCCATGCACATGCCCGCAATCTGCTCCACAAACCTAGCAATCAAATCTTGCTTCACGCGTTCGGCGCCGTCCTTTGCGTTCGCGCCGGATCACTATTTTTGCGTGGTCATTGACGTGCAGACGTCCAGTCGTCCGGCACCGCATGCATCTGTCCTGCCCACGCCACGCTCACGTCGCATCAGGGAAGTGAGGGCCAAGTCAGTTGGTCTGTCAGTCTCGTGTGGGGCCGTCTAGGTAACCGGCCGGCCCGGCCGCGGCATGGTTGGGAGGACTAGGGCGGTCGCCGTCTTTCCGGCGGCCGGGGCCGGCGTTAATTTTGTGCCGGTTGCCTGCGGAGCACACGCGGTTACGCAACGTTCCTTTCAACGGATTATTATTATTATCACCGGCTGTTTGAAGACGTACACCAGCCAACTAGACATGCTAGTTCTGATTGCCTCTTTCTGATCGCTGAACAATGGAGCTGGGGTCGTTTCCGAAAGCGGACGCCGGCCCCATGCAATTGGCAGCATGCATGATTGATTTACGTACGCAACGCAACCAGCTAAACCGCTGAACCGCACGTCGCCACGCTTCGCCGATTCTGGGCAATGCGAACTTGTCTTTCCGATTGTTTCCTCTTTCGGATTCCATCCCATCCCGGCCAAACAGTTTTGTAAAGCCTAGTGAATGGAGTCCGTGTGTACAAAACGTTCAAACAAAGGAGTCCCCTGCGTAAGGTGTACTATACTAGGTCAAGCATGTATGCGTAGTGGGCTAGTGGCTGCAATTCTTTGTTAGTTAATTGAAGAGGTGAGTCGTCCTGGTCAAGCAAAACAGCTATCTTTGTCGACAAGCATATGCGTACACGCGTGTGCTTGACTTATCCGCCAGGACGCACAGGCTCTGTCTTATTTTTGAGCTGAGACAGCATGCGATGAACAGACTGACAGTGCTCGAGTCAAGTCATCCCGTTTGCAGCAAACGCTAGGTCAGGTCAAGCCTACCCGGCCGCATGCCTATGTTTAGTCTCCACCGAGTAGCGGTGCAACTTCGAAGAAGAACAGTGTTGTCCAACTCGCTGGTTTTAGTCATGCAGAGTCACCGGCAGTAGTACTAGGTGTTTGTGCTGACGTTCATGCCAACCGCTCAGTTCCTGCAATTATGGGGTGCCAATAGCGTACATCTCTGATTAATCAATGCGCGCATTGCACCGCTGCCTTGTTGTTTAAGGGCCGGCCAGCTACACAGACTTGAGTCTGTAGGTGAAAGCGTTAAGCCCTGCATGCAGCTTTCTGACGACATAGCACCAGCAAATATTAATTCAGGCTTGGTAACAGTAAGTAAGTTGCATCTACTATGGATAGGAAGTACATTAACCGGTCGTCGATGGAGCTAGGCCTTCCAGAAGTTGCAGTTTCATGGCGACGACCGACCACTGGGCCGGTCTGGGTGCAAGGTCACACCGCACCTACGTGATATGCTTTCAGCGGTTCCTAAATATGTCTTTTTAAAGATTCCAATGCAGAATATATACAAAGCAAAATGAGCAAGTCTACGATCTAAAAATATGTCTATATACATCCGTATATAATTCTTATTGAAATATGTAAAATAGTATATTTAGGAACGGAGTGAGTGTAACGCAACATAGACTGACCTTCAGCAGAACTTGCATATGTGTGGACTAGGACACGATCGTGCGTTTGTGTGGCAACCGAGAGAGCAAGTTACGGCCGGGCAGTGCGGGCGGTGCTAATCCAATGGGCACAACACCACACGATCTCCGGATGTGAACCGGTAAAAGGCGCAGGAGGTCGCCTTCGTGCATGTATACATCGTGGTGCACACCAACGACCCGTGGAAAAAGTGCAGACAGCAGTGGCTAGTAGCCGCACGTACGTGTGTTCATGTTCATCAGAGCATCTCCAACAACCGCGCTAAACTAGCGCCGCGTCATAAATTAGGCCGTTTTAACGCGCGCGCAACGCGGCGGGTCGCTCCAGCGGGCGCGTAAAAACGGCGCACGCGCTATAACGGATTGGACGCGCGGTTGAAAACACTTACCCGCGCGGCGTATTTCGGGCGCCAGCTACAGCGCGCGGCACACTCGAGCGCTCGCGCCGCACTCTCTCCTCTCCTCGTCCTACGCCCCGCGCGCGCCGGCGCCGACGCCCTGCCACCCACCCATGGACGCGCACACCGGCGCCCCGCTCACCCTGCTGTACAACCGCGACCCCGCCGCCGCAGCAGCAGCAGCCGCCGCCGCCGCCGCCGGAAACCCTAGCGCGGGAAGTGCTGGCGTCGCCACCGCCGGAGCTCCGCCGAGCGTCGGCCTCGCGCGCAGCCTCTTCTTGCCGCCGCGGATGACCACGGCGCCGGGTGGCGTCGCGCCGGCGCTGTCCCGTGCCGCCGCCGCACCGTCGAAGAAGGTCCCCAATGCGGCGCGGACGAAGAAGGGCAAAACATCCGCGAAGAAAAACAAGGCGGCGGACGGCTCCGGCACCACGAAGGCGAGGGGGAAGAAGCTTGCAGGGCGTTCGACGGCCGCGGCGGCTACCGAAGCGCCGGCGAGCTCACTCGTTGAGCCGGCCTTGATCCAAAAAAGAGCCTTGGTTCGTGCAATGGGTGGCGGTGGCTTCGGCGCCATGGGTGGCGGTGGCCTCGGCGCCATGGGAGGCATGGGTGGCTTCGGAGCCATGGGAGGCATGGGTGCACCTCCGGCCGCCATGGGAGGTATGGGTGCACCTCCGGCTGTCATGGGAGGCATGGGTGCACCTCCGGCCGCCATGGGAGGCATGGGTGGCTTTGGAGCACCCTCCGACGCTATGGCCGTCATGGGAGGCATGAGTTTTGCTTCTCTCATGGGAGGTTGGGTGCACCTCCGGCCGCCATGGGTGCAATGTCTTTCGATGTGCCTTCTCACACACATTCTTATGAAGATGCCGTTGAAGATCTTGCCAACACCGTCGGAGCTTCACATGATGTGGTGCGTGATGCGGTGCATGATGAGGAGAGGGAGGAAGATTCATCTTCGGAGGCGGAAGAGTCGTCTTCGGAAGATGAGGACGAAGACGAAGACGAGGAAGATGAAGATTGATGTGTCTTTCATGTCTTGAACTTTAGTTTACATTTGAACTTGGTTGGATGAACTTGTGGGCATGATTTTGAACTTGTGGGCATAAACTTTTATTCATCAACTTGTTTGTGTCAAATTTCACATGTTCATTTTTGTCCAAATATCATATATGCAAAATGCCCGGCGAGTCGCGCGCGCTGTATTTTTGCGCTCTGCTGGAGTGGCGCGCGCGCTGCATTATAGCGCGGCTGCTGGAGCCAGCGCAGGCGGGCGCGCAAAATCAGCCTCAGCACGCGCGGTAAACAGGTTTTTTACGTGCGGCGCTTAGCGCGGCTGTTGGAGATGCTCTCAAGCTAATTTACACGCAGGAACAAAGGTGTGTGCGTGTGGTAATCGTTTGCCAAAATGGGTTAGACTTAGACCTAGGTAGTGCACCAAGTAGGCTAGCCTACGCACGCAGTGAGAAGAGCACGCACGCTGACAGCCGCAAAAGTGTTTTCCTGCATTTTGACCAGACTGTGTAGACATATGTCCGGAGCTTTGTGTTTTTCTCTACGAAATGCCGGCGTGCTCACAAAACGCAAAGGCGGACGGTTGGCTCTTGGCTGCGTAAAGAGTCTTGCTATGGTGGTCAATTTCATTCATGCTATCGTGGAAATGTGAGATGTGATGTAAAGAGTCTTCCTCCACGCATTATACTCGTTGATGATGATAGGATATGCCTTATCTGAAAACGAAGGAGAAGGAATCCTCATCCAGTCGTAACTCCATCGCTTTGCCTCGCCTCGCCGGCGCAACCGTGCTTTGGCCGGCACGATGTGTAGCACGTGTGGCATCTTCTCATCAGAGCCGTCTTGCATCTCGAATCAGGCCGTCTTGTATATCGAATCAGGGCTTGTTTGGAATTTCGTAGTGATGCCGCTGTGCAGGAGAAGGAGATGAATAGAAAAGTAGGCAAAAACATCACAACAAAAAGAGAAGGAAGGGAGAGCGGTGACTGAGCCCCGGCATAAGCAGTACCGCGATTTAATATAGGAAAAAAATTAAAAAAATTCTAAATATTTTTGTGGTGCAAGATGCTCTTGTGCGTGAACTCCGTGTAAAATCTTATGAAGTTTGGACATTCAAGGAGCTCGTGACAAAAAAGACGAATTTTGGATGTATGAGAAAATTAAGAAAATCGCATTGTTCATGCCTGATTTTGTCTTTTTTGCCACGAGCTCCTCAAATGTCCAAAGTTCACTAAAATTTACTCGGATTTCACACACAGGAGCATCTTGCACCACAATTATTTTTTAGAATTTTCTGAACTTTCTTTGTATTTTAAGTCGAGGTACTGTTCACCGGGTTCCGGGTTGAATTATCGGAAGGCAAAGGTCTTTTCTTTTACATAAATAAAGAAAACATTTGAGCCACAGAAGAATTAGTAGGACTACTCAATATCGGTTCGAGCTCATGACAAGATAGCTAAGGGACGGCCGGCTCGGTGGCGCAGCACTATATATATCTCGCTTACAACGAGACCGAGCGTGCTCTCATATCAGGCGCCTCACCTAATGGTCCGGCCCAGGCGCGCGGGACGCCAGGCCCTGTTTTTCTCACGTTTTTTGTTTATTTTTTTACATTTGTTTGTACTTCCGTATATTCTAAATAAATGTATTACAAAAACACTTTACATAAAACAATTGAAAAAAACTCTTTACCAAGCATTTCCAAACTTTTAAAAGTGTGGAAAGGAAATGTTTCTCATGTATACGAAATATATACAATGTGTGTGAAAAAACTTGATCAAGTATTTAAAAACTGTTCATCAAGTTTTTGAAATTTTTTAACATGTATTGAAATGTTTTGTTAATCATGCATTTGATAAAAACGAGAAACAAGTATTTAAAAATGTTAATCAAGCATTTGAATTTTTTAAATTCTGTATAAAAATGTTGACCATGTATTACAGAATGTTCATTAAGCATTTTAAAAAAGTTAACAGTGTGTATAGAAAAACTGTAGACCATGTATTAAAATTTATCATACTTGTATTTGAAAGATATTAAACGTCTACTAGAAAAATGTTCTTCATGCATAACAACAATGTAGCATGAAAACAAAAAAAGAAAGAAAGAGAAAGAAAAACACATTTAGGAAAACACATTTTTTTGGGAAAAAAAGTGTGTCTCAGATAATGTCCATCATTTTAATTTAGTTTTTTTCGAAAAAAACGTTTTCCGAAAACAAATTTTGAATATTTTAATTTCTTGTCGAAGCTTTAGTACTAATATGGATAAATCTGCGACAATTAGTATGGATCGGAAGAAGTATTAAGTTTTGCAAACATCTTTGAAAAAAGTGAATAGTTTTTGAAAACATGCACATTTTTTCAGATTTTTGATAATTTATGAAAACTGATATATATTTTCACAATTGCTAATGTTTCTAATGGTGATCATTTTTTAAATACATGAACGTTTTAAAGAAACTTCTTTCAAATGAAATTGTCTTTTAATTTGGTTTTTTTAAATAAAAACGAACTAATTTAAAATTGAGATATTATTGATTTTTTAGAACATTTACAAAAATTCGAAACAATTGTTTTATATTTATAGTTATTTGAATAAAGCAAAAAGGAAAAGGAAAAAAAACCTGAAACAAACCTACAACAAAAAGAAAAAAAAGAGCAAATAAAAAGGTCATGATCCTCCTTAAACCGGATGCACTGTCGTAGTTTCGTTCTCTAAATGGGCCTACTCATTTACATCATAGGCTCTCCCTGTGTGTACGAAACGACAATACATTAAAGTGAAACGCATCAAATAAGTAAAAAATAGTCAAATTTACTCCACGCATGGTGCAACAACAGGCGAGCTAATGCCTACCATGATCACTGTAGATATGCTTAAATAGGTTGCTACAATTTTTTTCAAATGTTCTCGAATTCAAAAATTACTTTTATTTTGATTTTTTAAAGAATTAAAAATGGTCCAACTTTCAAAAAGTATTCATGAATTCAAAAAGTGTTTTGAATTAAAGAAAAATTCTTAAAATCAATGAAATGTTTGTGAATTTGATTTTTTAGCAAACTAAAATTTTGACAAATTTAAATAGTCTTCATTGTTACAAAATATGCCTACAAATTCAAAAATTGAAAAATTATTGATGAATTTGAAAAATGTCATTAATTCAAAAACTATTTTCGTATTGGCTTTTATGGATTAGAAAAATATATGAAATTTGATTAGAAAAATATGTAGAATATGAATACGAGATTATTTTTACCTGTTAAGTCAAACAAATGATTTTCTAAATTATTCGTATCTTTTAAACCGTAACTTCGATTTTAACATGTTATATATGAAATTTGATTAGAAAAATGTGTGGAATCTGAATAATGATGTTAATTTTACCTGTTAAATATTTTAAATATTGTTTTGGAAGCAAACTTATAATCTATAGCGCACAATCCGTTTTTCTTTCGTACCGGTGGCGATCCGGATTGCAAATAAACTCCCACTATAATCATATAGAAAAAAGAAAATATCGATAACTACACATGCATACCTCTGAAATATGTCGTAGGGGAAAACAACAGATTTCTCATCGAGAGAGAGAGAGAGAGAGAGAGAGAGAGAGAGAGACGCTTAGGATTAACCACATTCAAACACGTTTTGGTTTATGTGAACACAGAGGCCACCGCCGGTGAGGGTGAGAAGGAGGATAAGCGGCAACTCAAATATGATGCCTTGCTAAAATAAAGGAAATTGACCTATTGTGGTCTTGAATGATGGTTGTTGGGTTAAGAGCGTGTGTTATGTTTTTTCTCTCGTTGCAACGCATGGGCTCTTTTGCTAGTATCCCTAATTGGTCCAGACCAACTGTAGCGGGAACATACGGGTGAGCATTGTCGGTTTCTATTGACCTACCGTTGAATAGGATCCAGCTACTTGTACTGTAAGTGTTTAAAAAAAATATGTACTGTTAAATTGGTAGTCAGTCACAAATTTCATCGAATCCCACCCCTAAAAACAAAGTTTATTCACTTCCCTCCCTAAGAAAAAGTTCATCCAATTCCCACTCATGACAAGAGAAGAGGCGTGAATTCAGTGAAATGTACATATAATATTAATTTCATGTGGTCTCTCTATCAAGTAGCCAAATGGTATAACATTTTTTTAGAAGTATTGAGGGATGGGTGTGATGGGCACCATGGTAAAACAAATTAAACCAAAGGAAAAGACACAAGTGAATGATTGGACGTGCTGCTGACTACCAGATGACAAGTTAGTGAATGAGTTGCACTGATGTGAATAGGACGTGTCATGCGTACACATACTGATGATGGCCACCCATCCACCAAATGGATAGGAACTAACTACGATATGTGCACGTTGACAACAAGCGTAGATTTAACCATCGAAGTGTAAACCACAGATTCTGCGGGGTTTTCAAGTCCATTTCCTATAGCAAACGAATGTTGACCAATTGATCACCAATATTCACAGAGGCGACAGTCGGCCGATGAGTCGCTAGCGATTAGGAGGTATCGGGGTATTAATTCAAACAATGTTTAGACGAGACTTTCAGCGAGTAATGACTCATCGTGTTATATACTATATATCGTTTACCATGTTAAATAAGTCGCCATGTGCCAGGCAGGATTCCCGTAGAAGCTTCTTTGAATGGATATGAGCAACAAGAGAACTTGCTGCTAGAGCACAACCTCATCCACAAGAAGGTGCTTGTGCTTTCCCCATGGTAGAAAGGCCACCTAAGAGTCTCTAGTCAGTGTCGATTATGTTGACGAGGCCTTCGACGAGCTGCTTATTCCACTAACCAATCCCCACGAGGGGGTCAAGGTCCGTTTCTAGGCTAAGTTCTTCGCAGAAAAGGAATTAATCTACATAAATGGCTTTTAGAATTAAAATCAGTTTTTTAGAGTAGGATACTCCCTTGACCATGTTGTCTTGGATATTGACACCGGTCTCCAACATACTAATTTGAATTTTTATATTTATATAAATAAATATTTATGAAAAATATATTGTTATAATACAAAATCGACTGCACATTTCTAGAAGACAAACATTTAATATTTGGAACCCAACTAGAATACTCACTCATTACTTTCTTCCTCTAGCGCATGATGTTGTTGTGGCTAATGTTGTGGATAGAGGGCGTGGCACAGAAGTTCCACTTCATGGACACAAATGGGTTCTCGTCTAGTTTATGCAAACCTACCATCACCCGCAAAAAAAAAAACATTAAAACAATCCATGGTTGGATGCACACATGCATATGCTTGGTAACATAAATGGGGCGTGCTAAGCATATTGTTGTGTCCTCTTTGTACACAAGGGGAAGTTACTTTTGTCACAGTGAAGATAATTCTGATGCGTGTACATAACGTCTAATTAACATAGAAATCAAAAAGACAAAACAAGAAAAAATCTCTGATCTCAGCAAGCTGTCACACAATAAGTTAGTGAATGAACGCATTCATGGGATTAAGACGTGACCACCAAACAGCCGTACACATAACGTTGATGACCTAACTACTTATTGAAATCTTTAAAAGGGCTTATATTTAGAAACGAAGGGAGTAGCTAGTGCACCAAGTGAGCTAACCTACTCACGCAATGCCGCAACCTAATTCTGTATTTTGACCAGACTTATATATACATCCGGAGAAGGGTGCGCCAAGCTTTTTTTTGTCTCTACGAATGACGTCTCATTCACACAGAATGGTGGCTGTGGCAGCCAACATCTCAATGTACTACCATAGAATGGAATGTTTTATCCGAAAACGAAGGAGAAACATTTCTCATCCAACCATACGTTTATTCTCGCCTTTGGCCGGTATGGTGATGGTGTGTATCACTTACGCATTTTTCCATTCGAGCCCGCGAGATAGTTGAGTGATCTACCACGGCCTAGATGTTGCGTCTTGGCTTGGTTGAGTTTTGCAACAAAAAAAATGATTGTGTAGTGAGCAATAGCCTTTGCAACAACATTTTCTCTGAGCTAATGATATAGTGGGTAACTGTGCCATGCCAAATTGCATTGCTGCTGGAATAGTCACTCTACTAAAGCTTCCAACTTCTTTGAACACTTTCATTGCCAAGCTTTAGAAAACCTGCAAAGAACAAAAACGAGCACGGGCAATGTAATTACTATGCAGTATCGCATTTTAAACGAGTGAGGCGTTTTGGCTCCCAGGAGCCGGTCAAGAAATAATTCATAACAAATTCAAAAAATTCAAACAAATCCATTTTTTTGTGCATGGTAGATAATTTGGTGCGTGAGGTGCGCTCCAAATTTCAGAGCATTTGGACATCTGAGTAGCTCTCGGCAAAAAAGACAAATTTAGGGTATATTAAATAGTGTACTGTTCTGACCCAATTTGTCTTTTTTGCTGGGAGCTACTCAAATGTCCAAATGCTCTGAAATTTGGAGCGCACCTCACACACCAAATTATCTACTATGCACAATTTTTTTTTGGATTTTTTTGAATTTTTATGAATTATTTCTTGACTGGGTGCAGATGAGCCCGGATTCAGAATTTGATATTCGATTTTAAACTATGTATAAGCACATTTTTTATGTATATGCATCTTTCCGAAAGAAATAGCTACAAGCATAATAAGGATACACTGATTTATGTTCTTATAGACAATTTCGTACATAGAAGCAATTCTTCGGGAGCGCCATAATTTTGGACTCGTCGACATTGCCACTGCTAGCCTACTATCTCATTGAACAAGGGTGACAAAAATAGGTCACAGGTGGACTGAGGACTACAACTCGACGAAGCTGTCAAGGAGTGCCTGCTGAAATGAGGTCATCTCCTACTTCACCATGATTAGGGGAAAGTGCGTGTCCCCGACAAAGACAATGCTTCCCAGTTATCTAGGCAACAAATAGTCTAAGCTAGTGGTTTGTGTGAATCAACATGGCCAGTAAAAAAATAAGATACTTGGGCAGTTGGTGGCATAAGATATTTTCGAGTAGTACATGGTCAGTACCAGATTCTTAAATTTTGATTGTACAAACACTCATGTTCAGTATGAACTGCCAAGATAATCAAACAAATTAAATAACAAATTTTGGTTATAATTTGAATTTGACATGTAATCTGACAGATAAATAACTAGATGGGCCACCCAATCTTATTACACTTTGCCATCGCAGCGCTTCTCCATTCAAATGAAGCTTTAGAGATTTGGATTCTGTCCGACCAAAGTAGTTCACACTAACAAATAACACATGATAAAAAAAAACTCAACCTGATCTTCCATACCCTTTGTGGATTCTTGAGACAACAATGGAAAAAAATGAAAACAATCATTCAAGACTATCTACCAGAATTTATCAACTAGCTAGGACAAAACTCCCAGTATAAATCAGACAATTCATTGATGTACTCACAAGTAACACACACGCTTCCACATGGCTTGCACAACTCATCTTATTTTAGTGTGATTGTTGGGTGATAATCATAGTCTATGTGAGGATGCATGCACTGTTGGAATTTTGCTAATAGGCCTTTGACTCAAAGTCCAACTAAAATTCTGAAATTCTCTTGGCCCATTAATGCACACATGTGAGAGGAGTGAGTGAGGCTAAAGTTTAGTCCCACCCCGAAAATTGAGAGAGAGTTGCACCTATTATAAAGTGAGTTCTTCTACCACTTATATGAGTATGAGAAGAGGAGACCTACACGCGCGCTCCTCCTCCTCGCTTGCCGCGCCGCGCCGCGTCGCGTCGCGTCGCGGGTTGCGGGAATGAACCGAGCCGAGGACAGAGTTATGCCCTAGCCGCCGCCGCTTCGTATGGTTTCTCACCACCGTTCCAGATCATTGCGTCGCCAAGCAAGTCTTCTCCATCCCTTTTTTCGGCGTGCACCGGGATAAGGGACAACAGTGTTAGAAGTATATTTACGTTTAAGATAGAGATAAGAGATAGAGATAGTATAGGTTAACTTGTCCTTTACTCCAAGTCTCTCCCCCTCCATTGTACCTCTATATATACCCCATACACGGGTCAGATCAATAACACAACATAATATTCATCCTCCAATATTTTCTACATGGTATTAGAGCGGTTTGTCTAACGACGCCGATCCTACGACCTTCCACCACTTCCGCAGTGCGCCGCCCCCGGAGAGATTAACCTCCTCTCCTCGGGGGCGCGGCACCCGGTCAATCAAAGATTAGATCGGTTCTTGTAGCTTAGATCAATTCCTTAGATTAAATCAGAATTTCGAAATTCCCGTAGATCAATTTCTTTAGCCATAAATAAACCCCACGATCGTGCATACGTCCGGCCCAACAGCATCGGCCCGGCGGCTCAAGCTTCTTCACATCGCAGCGGCTCTCCAGCGCGGCATCTACAGCCGATCCACTGCGGACGAAGGCATCGACATCGGGAGAGCGATCTACGCCTACAAGTGGGCTCGGTCGGTCGGTATGGCGGCGCGTGCATGATGCAGAGCGCCGCCGCGCGTGGAGCCCCGGCGCTGGAGCAGGCGGCTTCAATCAGGCAACGCAGCGCGTCTCGCCGACGCAGCAGCACCCACGCATGCACCACGGCGACATGCATGGAATCCAGACTCCATCTGGGCTCAGGGCTGCGTACGTGTACAAGACCACGAGAGGCTCCATCTGCACGCCCCCACGACCCGCTCCATCGACCCACACGACCTTCAGCACACGCGCGCCCGTCAAGCAGCAGTCGCTCCTGCGGGC
The DNA here is from genome assembly GCF_003073215.2 of Triticum urartu. Taxonomy (NCBI): domain Eukaryota; kingdom Viridiplantae; phylum Streptophyta; class Magnoliopsida; order Poales; family Poaceae; genus Triticum; species Triticum urartu. Next base: position 704,555,661 of record NC_053024.1, on the reverse strand, counting down.
GATCTTCTTCAGCGGTGTAGGTATCTGTCTCTGGTACGTGCATGCATGATTCATATATATACATGCGTGGCCTCCAGCCAATACATGCAAGCTCCAGCAACGACACATCCATGGTGTCGTGCGCACCGATGAAGGCAAGACGATGTATCCGGCGACCACGCAGATCGACTACTCCGAGCTCACGCATCCGCGGCCGCGGCCGCATCAAAACAGGTGCGGGCCAAAACATCTTCACTGGGGCTATCTCGGCGTGTCTACGTCAAGCCGCACGATCGCCTACACCAAGCCAGCGATCTCCACCGACCCTGCACCGCGACACCGAGCTTTACGACTACATCGTCCAAGAAAAATCTTCGTCGAGTACATCTACAAGAAGCGACATCAACATGCATCATCCACATGCCAGGTCCGTGTGGAAAGAGATGCAATTCTTCATCAACTTCTCCGGCAAGACACGGTCATCGACACTTCGTTGCCGCAAGAGACGCCTTCAAGCGACACATTATTGTCGATACGCCGGTGTGACGCCATCGTCGACACTTCATCACCAAGGTCTTCATCAACGTCGTCTTCATCAACATCTTCGTCGCTGCTGCCTTGTCCACAACATGAACACCTAGCGTCCTCTTACAGACTTTCTGCAAGACGCGACCACGACGATGGCAATGACCGCGTCACGACGACGGCATCGACCGCGTCATCCACGACGGCACGACTGCATCGACACGGCGTCACTACAGTGACGACCCTACACGGCCACACGGTTCTGGCAAAACCGATGTGTGCTCGATGGGCTTCCCTCGGTCTTGGCAAAACCGGCGGACTCATCGCCGACGACACCCTCTGACATCCGCAAGGTGGATCGTCCACGTCTGCAGCTCCGTCATAGCGCATTTTTTTGCGCCTCCGGCTTTGTGCGGCTTCTATCATCTACGACGAATTCTACATCGACCACGGCTACATCATCATGATCGGCTACCTTGACATTAATGGCTACGTCTACAGCAACTCATCGGCAACAACTCCAGTCAACAGCGTCCGCCTCGTCACTTGCGTCCACGACACTCCCGCTGTGACTGCGGGAGGGAATAGAGGAGAAGGCAGGAAGGCACCAGAAGGGGACGCAGTCACCGCCCTAACTGCCGACCCATCAGAGGCGCAGTTGATGATGGCGCAGCGGAGAAGACGACAAAATAGCAAGACTTCAAATTCAGTTGTAATCGTCCGCTTCACTCCCGCTACGACTGAGGGGGAATGTTAGAAGTATATTTACGTTTAAGATAGAGATAAAAGATAGAGATAGTATAGGTTAACTTGTCCTCTACTCCAAGTCTCTCCCCCTCCATTGTACCTCTCTATATACCCCATACACGGGTCAGATCAATAACACAACATAATATTCATCCTCCAATATTTTCTACAAGCAGGCCTCCGGAACCCCACCTCTCATGATCCTGTACGGGAGAGGGGCGATCAGGTTTTTGGAGAGCGCACTCGCGCGACTGCTGGCAGCGACGACTTCGCGAACGACGACTTCTTTCTCGACCTCGGCAACCTCATCCTCGACGACATGGGCGACAACGTCAACGCCGGCGATGCTGCTCCCGCTGCACCGTATGTGATTCTATCCTTCCTGTTCGAGATCGTGGTAGAATTCATGTTTCCAGTATGTGTCCTAGATGTGATCTGTTCATCTGCTATGCTAGTTCGCATGATTAGTTTAATATCTGCTACTGTAGTCATGATTTATCTTCTAATTATTCAGATTAAATCTCGTAGTAACTTGCTCATATTTCCAACAATCCAACAATCCGATTATAGACAATTTACTGCGAGTGGTTTTGCTGCGCATCTGAAGCCGCCTGCCTTTAAGGAGGCACAATATAAGAGGTGACGCACGAGAGCAGTCTACTGGTTTCAGACCATGGGCTGCTATGACGCCACCAAGGGCAAGCCTGAGGGCGACTTAATCCAGCACAGCTGGAAGCTTTTGAGAAGATCGATGCCCTCTTTAAAGGCGCTCTTCTGAGTGTTCTTGATGACTCCATTGTGGATTCGTATATGTCGTTTGACAACGACAAGGACATGTGGGTTGCGCTCGAGGCCAAGTTTGGTGCCTCGGACGCCGGCAGCGAATTGTACGTCATGAAGCAATTCTATGACTACAAGATGACTGATGAGCGCCCTGTTGTACAGCAGGCTCCGAGCTACAGTCGCTCACAAAAGAACTTAAGTACTTCAAGTGTGTGTTACCGGACAAATTTGTTGCCGGAGGCATCATTGCCAAGCTTCCACCTTCGTGAAACAATTTTGCTACTTCCCTGAAACACAAGAGACAGGAGTTTTCCATTGCGGATCTCATTGGTACTCTTGATGTTGAAGAGAAGGCCAGAGCAAAGGACACACGTGTTCGAGTTGCTGAGGGAGGTTCTAGTGCCCACATGGTACAGAAGAAGAACTCCCAGCCCAACAAGTTAAAAAACAATAAGAACAAAACTCAGGGCAAAGGCAAGTTTGATACAAAGAACAAGCCATCACATTCTACCAACTTCAAGAAGAATTCTCATAAGAAAGGGAAAGGACTTTGCCCAGTCTACGGTGATCCTAATCACTGGGCTCCGAAGTGTCCTAACCGCTTTGAGGAGCGCGAACATGAGAAGAGCGGCAAGTCCGCTAATGTTGTCATCGGTGATATTGATATGAAGGAATCAGGGTACGGTATTATTCCTACCATCCTTTCAGTATTTCAATCCCCTGATTGGTTAATTGACACCGGTGCCAACGTACAAGTTTGTGCTGATGCCTCCATGTTTTCTTCTTACCAGGCAACAGGGACTTCACCCGTGCTGATGGGGAACGGGTCACATGCCATTGTTCGAGGTGTTGGTACGGTCGATCTGAAGTTTACTTCGGGAAATGCTATGCGTCTGAAGAATGTTCATCATGTGCTGTCCATAAATAAAAATCTCGTTAGCGGTTCCCGTTTATGTCGAGATGGTTTTAAGTTGGTTTTCGAATCCAATAAAGTTGTAATTTCTAAGTATGGACAATTTGTTGGAAAAGGCTATAAGAGCGGAGGCTTGTTCCGCCTGTCTTTGTCAAATATTTGCACTAAAGTTATTAATAATGTTTGCCACAACAATGAGTCTGATATTTGGCATTCACGACTTTGTCACATTAACTTTGGTTGCATGACGTGGCTAGCCAATATGAATTTAATTCCGAAAATCTCTACTGTCAAAGGCTCTAAGTGCCAAGTATGTGTGCAAGCTAAGCAACCTTGCAAGTCCCATAAGACTGCAGAGGCAAGAGACTTGGCGCCACTAGAGCTTATATATTCTGATCTTTGTGAGATGAATGGCGTGTTGATAAAAGGTGGAAAGAGATACTTCATGACGTTGATTGATGACTCCACTAGATATTGTTATGTGTACCTCCTGAAATCAAAAGATGAGGCTTTAACTTTCTTCAAAAACTATAAAGCTGAGGCAGAGAACCAACTTGATTGAAAAATTAAACGGCTTAGGTCCGATCGTGGTGGAGAGTATTTTTTCCAATGAATTTGATCTGTTTTGTGCGGAACATGGTATAATCCATGAGAGGACGTCTCCCTACTCACCTCAGTCAAATGGGGTAGCCGAAAGAAAGAACCGAATTCTAACTGATATGGTTAACACCATGTTAGACACATCGGGTCTTTCCAAGGAATGGTGGGGGGAGGCGGTAATGACTGCGTGTCATGTCCTAAACCGAGTTCCCACAAAGTATAAGACCATGACTCCGTTTGAGGAATGGGAAAGGAAAAGATCGAAACTCTCTTACCTACGTACTTGGGGTTGTTTGGCGAAAGTCAATATACCAATTCCCAAGAAGCGCAAGCTTGGACCAAAAACCGTGGATTGTGTTCTTCTGGGCTATGCTTTTCATAGCATCGGCTATAGATTTTTGATAATAAAATCTGAGGTATCCGACATGCATGTTGGTACGATTATGGAGTTGAATGATGCAACTTTCTTTGAGGACATATTTCCTATGAAGGATATGTCGAGTTCATAAAATTAGGAGATACCTACTCCATCTAGTGAGGAATTCACTGTAATTCCTGAACCCACCATTGAGATGGAACACGTTGAGCATCCTGTTGAGGGTGACAATGGAACTCCTGTGAGGAGTAAGAGATAGAGGACTGCAAAGTCCTTTGGTGATGATTCCATTGTGTACCTCGTGGATGACACACCCAGGACTATTTCAGAAGCCTATGCATCTCCTGATGCTGACTACTGGAAGGAAGCTTTACGTAGCGAGATGGATTCCATCTTAACTAATGGTACCTGGGAGATCACTGACCATCCTTATGGGTGCAAACCTGTAGGATGTAAGTGGGTGTTCATGAAGAAGCTTAGACCTGATGGTACGATTGAAAAGTACAAGGCACGACTTGTGGCCAAGGGTTATACCCAGAAAGAAGGTGAAGACTTCTTTGACACTTACCCACCCGTGGCTAGACTGACCACAATTCGGGTGCTACTATCACTGGCTGCCTCACATGGTCTTCTCGTTCATCAAATGGGCGTTAAGACATCTTTCCTCAATGGAGAATTGAAGGAGGAAATTTACATGGATCGGCCAAATGGTTTTGTAGCACCTGGTCAGGAAGGAAAGGTGTGCAAGTTATTAAAGTCTTTATATGGCCTTAAACAAGCTCCTAAGGATTGGCATGAGAAGTTCGAAAGAACATTAATTGCTATCGGCTTTGTAGTAAACGATGGTGACAAGTGCGTGTACTATCGCTATGGTGGGGGCGAAGGAGTTATTCTTTGTCTGTATGTCGACAACATACTGATCTTTGGAACCAAACTTGATTTAATCAAGGAGGTTAAGGATTTCTTATCTCGCTGTTTTGAGATGAAGGATCTAGGAGTAGCTGATGTTATCTTAAACATCAAGCTGTTGAGAGATGAGAATGGTGGGATCACACTACTTCAGTCTCACTATGTGGAAAAGGTCTTGAGTCATTTTGGCTAATGCGACTGCACGCCTTCTCCAACTCCATATGATGCTAGTGTGTTGCTTCGAAAGAACCGACGGATTGCTAGAGATCAACTGAGGTATTCTCAGATTATTGGCTCGCTTATGTATTTGGCGAGTGCCACGAGGCCTGGCATCTCTTTTGCTGTGAGCAAGCTAAGTCGGTTTGTGTCAAAACCGGGAGATGATCATTGGCATGCGCTTGAGACAGTTATGCGCTATTTGAAAGGCACCGTGAGCTATGAGATTCACTACACCGGGTATCCAAGGGTACTGGAGGGTTATAGTTGTTGGGGAACGTAGTAATTTCAAAATTTCCTACGCACACGCAAGATCATGGTGATGTATAGCAACAAGAGGGGAGAGTGTTGTCCACGTACCCTCGTAGACCGAAAGCGGAAGCGTTAGCACAACGCGGTTGATGTAGTCATACGTCTTCACGATCCGACCAATCAAGTACCGAACGCACGGCACCTCCGAGTTCTGCACACGTTCAACTCAATGACGTCCCCCGAACTCCAATCCAGCCGAGTGTTGAGGGAGAGTTTCATCAGCACGACGGCGTGCTGACGATGATGATGTTCTACCGACGTAGGGCTTCGCCTAAGCACCGCTACGATATGATCGAGGTGGATTATGGTGGAGGGGGGCACCGCACATGGCTAAGAGATCAAGAGATCAATTGTTGTCTATGGGGTGCCCCCTGGCCACGTATATAAAGGAGTAGAGGAGGGGATGGCCGGCCCTCTCTATGGCGCGCCCTAGGGGAGTCCTACTCCCACCGGGAGTAGGATTCCCCCTTTCCTTGTAGAACTAGGATCCCTTCCAAGTAGTAGGAGTAGGAGAGAAGGAAAGGGAAGGGAAAAGGAGAAGGAAGAAAGGGGGCGCCCCCCTCCCTAGTCCAATTCGGACCAGCCCATGGGGAGGGGTGCGGCCACCCTTTGAGGCCTTTCTCTCCTTTCCCGTATGGCCCATTAAGGCCCAATACGAATTCCCGTAACTCCCCGGTACTCCCGAAAATACCCGAATCACTCGGAACCTTTCCGATGTCCGAATATAGTCATCCAATATATCGATCTTTACGTCTCGACCATTTCGAGAGTCCTCGTCATGTCCCCGATCTCATCCGGGACTCCGAACTCCTTCGGTACATCAAAACACATAAACTCATAATATAACCGTTATTGAACTTTAAGCATGCGGACCCTACGGGTTCGAGAACTATGTAGACAGGACCAAGACACATCTCCTGTCAATAACCAATAGCGGAACCTGGATGCTCATATTGGCTCCTACATATTCTACAAAGATCTTTATCGGTGAAACCGCATAACAACATACGTTGTTCCCTTTGTCATCGGTATGTTACTTGCTCGAGATTCGATCGTCGGTATCTCAATACCTAGTTCAATCTCGTTACCGGCAAGTCTCTTTACTCGTTCCGTAACACATCATCCCGCAACTAACTCATTAGTTGCAATGCTTGCAAGGCTTATAGTGATGTGCATTACCGAGTGGGCCCAGAGATACCTCTCCAACAATTGGAGTGACAAATCCTAATCTGAAAATACGCCAACCCAACAAGTACCTTCGGAGACACCTGTAGAGCACCTTTATAATCACCCAGTTACGTTGTGACATTTGATGGCACACAAAGTGTTCCTCTGGTAAACGGGAGTTGCATAATCTCGTAGTCATAGGAACATGTATAAGTCATGAAGAAAGCAATAGCAACAAACTAAACGATCAAGTGCTACGCTAACGGAATGGGTCAAGTCAATCATATCATTCTCCTAATGATGTGATCCCGTTAATCAAATGACAACTCATGTCTATGGTTAGGAAACATAACCATCTTTGATCAACGAGCTAGTCAAGTAGAGGCATACTAGTGACACTCTGTTTGTCCATGTATTCAAACATGTATTATGTTTTCGGTTAATACAATTCAAGAATTAATAATAAACATTTATCATGGTATAAGGAAATAAATAATAACTTTATAATTGCCTCTAGGGCATATTTCCTTCAGTCTCCCACTTGCACTAGAGTCAATAATCTAGTTCACATCGACATGTGATTTAATACCAATAGTTCACATCACCATGTGATTAATACCCATAGTTCACATCGACATGTGACCAACACGCAAAGGGTTTACTAAGGTGTGATCATGTTTTGCTTGTGAGAGAAGTTTAGTCAACGGGTCTGCCACATTCAGATCCGTAAGTATTTTGCAAATTTCTATGTCAACAATGCTCTGCACGGAGCTACTCTAGCTAATTGCTCCCACTTTCAATATGTATCCAGATTGAGATTTAGAGTCATCTGGATTAGTGTCAAAATTTGCATCGACGTAACCCTTTACGACGAACCTTTTTGTCACTCCATAATCGAGAAACATATCCTTATTCCACTAAGGATAATTTTGACCGTTGTCCAGTGATCTACTCCTAGATCACTATTGTACTCCCTTGCCAAAAACAGTGTAGGGTATACAATAGATCTGGTACACAGCATGGCATATTTTATAGAACCTATGGCCAAGGCATAGGGAGTGAGTTTCATTCTCTTTCTATCTTCTACCGTGGTCGGGCTTTGAGTCTTACTCAGTTTCACACCTTGTAACAGAGGCAAGAACTCTTTCTTTGATTGTTCCATTTTAAACTACTTCAAAATCTTGTCAAGGTATGTACTCATTGAAAAACTTATCAAGCGTCTTGATCTATCTCTATAGATCTTGATGCTCAATATGTAAGCAGCTTCACCGAGGTCTTTCTTTGAAGAACTCCTTTCAAACACTCCTTTATGCTTTGCAGAATAATTCTACATTATCTCTAATCAACAGTATGCCATTCACATATACTTATCAGAAATGATGTAGTGCTCCCACTCACTTTCTTGTAAATACAGGCTTCACCGCAAGTTTGTATAAAACTATATGCTTTGATCAACTTATCAAAGCGTATATTCCAACTCCGAGATGCTTGCACCAGTCCATAGATGGATCGCTGGAGCTTGCATATTTTGTTAGTACCTTTAGGATTGAAAAAACCTTCTGGTTGCATCATATACAATTCTTATTTAATAAATCCATTAAAGAATGCAGTTTTGTTTATCCATTTGCCAGATTTCATAAAATGCGGCAATTGCTAACATGATTCGGACAGACTTAAGCATAGATACGAGTGAGAAACTCTCATCGTAATCAACACCTTGACCTTGTCAAAAACCTTTCTGCGACAATTCTAGCTTTGTAGATAGTAACACTACTACCAGCGTCCGTCTTCCTCTTGAAGATCCATTTAATCTCAATGGCTCGCCGATCATTGGGCAAGTCAATCAAAGTCCATACTTTGTTCTCATACATGGATCTCATCTCAGATTTCATGGCCTCAAGCCATTTCGCGGAATCTGGGCTCATCATCGCTTCCTCATAGTTCGTAGGCTCGTCATGGTCAAGTAACATGACCTCCAGAACAGGATTACCGTACCATTCTGGTGCGGATCTCACTCTGGTTTACCTACGAGGTTTCGGTAGTAACTTGATATGAAGTTACATGATCTTCATCATTAGCTTCCTCACTAATTGGTGTAGTAGTCACAGGAACAGATTTCTGTGATGAACTACTTTCCAATAAGGGAGCAGGTATAGTTACCTCATCAAGTTCTACTTTCCTCCCACTCACTTCTTTCGAGAGAAACTCTTTCTCTAGAAAGACTCCGAATTTAGCAACAAAAGTCTTGCCTTCGGATCTGTGATAGAAGGTGTACCCAACAGTCTCCTTTGGGTATCCTATGAAGACACATTTCTCCAATTTGGGTTTGAGCTTATCAGGATGAAACTTTTTCATATAAGCATCGCATCCCCAAACTTTAAGAAACGACAGCTTAGGTTTCTTGCCAAACCATAGTTCATACGGTGTCGTCTCAACGGATTTAGATGGTGCCCTATTTAACGTGAATGCAGCTGTCTCTAATGCATAACCCCAAAACGATAGTGGTAGATCGGTAAGAGACATCATAGATCGCACCATATCTAATAAAGTACGGTTATGACGTTCGGACACACCATTACACTGTGGTGTTCCAGGTGGCGTGAGTAGTGAAACTATTTCACATTGTTTTAACTGAAGGCCAAACTCGTAACTCAAATATTTTACTTCTGCAATCATATTGTAGAAACTTTTATTTTTGTTACGATGATTCTCCACATCACTCTGAAATTCTTTGAACTTTTCAAATATTCCAGACTTGTGTTTCATCAAGTAGATATACTCATATCTGCTCAAATCATCTGTGAAGATCAGAAAATAATGATACCTGCCACGAGCCTCAATATTCATCGGACCACATACATCAGTATGTATGATTTCCAACAAATCTGTTGCTCGCTCCATTGTTTCGGAGAACGGAGTCTAAGTCATCTTGCCCATGAGGCATGGTTCACAAGCATCAACTTATTCATAATTAAGTGATTCCAAAAACCCATCAGCATGGATTTTCTTCATGCGCTTTACACAAATATGACCTAAACGGCAGTGCCACAAATAAGTTGCACTATCATTATTAACTTTGCATCTTTTGGCTTCAATATTATGAATATGTGTATCACCACGATCGAGATCCAACAAACCATTTTCATTGGGTGTATGACCATAGAAGGTTTTATTCATGTAAACAGAACAACAATTATTCTCTAACTTACATGAATAACCGTTTTGCAATAAACATGATCCAATCATATTTATGCTCAATGCAAACATCAAATAACACTTATTTAGGTTCAACACTAATCCCGAAAGTATAGGGAGTGTGCGATGATGATCATATCAATCTTGGAACCACTTCTAACACACATCGTCACTTCACCCTTAACTAGTCTCTGTTCATTCTGCAACTCCCGTTTCGAGTTACTACTCTTAGCAACTGAACTAGTATCAAATACTGAGGGGTTGCTATAAACACTAGTAAAGTACACACCAATAACATGTATATCAAATATACCTATGTTCACTTTGCCATCCTTCTTATCCGCCAATTACTTGGGGTAGTTCGGCTTCCAGTGACCAGTCCCTTTGCAGTAGAAGCACTCAGTTTCAGGCTTAGGTTCAGACCTGGGTTTTTCACTTGAGCAGCAACTTGCTTGCCGTTCTTCTTGAAATTCCCCTTTCTTCCCTTTGTCCTTTTCTTGAAACTAGTGGTCTTGTCTACCATCAACACTTGATATTTTTCTTGATTTCTACCTTCGTTGATTTCACCATTACGAAGAGCTTGGGAATCGTTTCCCTTATCCCTTGCATATCATAGTTCATCACGAAGTTCTACTAACTTGGTGATGGTGACTAGAGAATTCTATCAATCACTATTTTATCTGGAAGATTAACTCCCACTTGATTCAAGCGATTGTAGTACCCAGACAATCTGAGCACATGCTCACTGCTTGAGCTATTCTCCTCCATCTTTTAGCTATAAAACTTGTTGGATACTTCATATCTCTCAACTCGGGTATTTGCTTGAAATATTAACTTCAACTCCTGGAACATCTCATATGGTCTATGTCGTTCAAAACGTCTTTGAAGTCCCGATTCTAAGCCGTTTAAGCATGGTGCACTAAACTATCAAGTAGTCATCATATTGAGCTAGCCAAATGTTCATAACATCTGCATCTGCTCCTGCAATAGGTTTATCACCTAGCGGTGCATCAAAGACATAATTCTTCTGTGTAGCAATGAGGATAAACCTCAGATCACGGATCCAATCTGCATCATCGCTACTAACATCTTTCAACTTAGTTTTATCTAGGAACATATCAAAAATAAAACAGGGGAGCTAAACATGAGCTATTGATCTACAACATAGATATGCTAATACTACCAGGACTAAGTTCGTGATAAATTAAAGTTCAATTAATCATATTACTTAAGAACTCCCACTTAGATAGACATCCCTCTAATCCTCTAAGTGATCACGTGATCCAAATCAACTAAACCATGTCCGATCATCACGTGAGATGGAGTAGTTCCAATGGTGAACATCACTATGTTGATCATATCTACTATATGATTCACGCTCGACCTTTCGGTCTCCGTGTTCCGAGGCCATATCTGTTATATGCTAGGCTCGTCAAGTTTAACCTGAGTATTCCGCTTGTGCAACTGTTTTGCACCCGTTGTATTTGAACGTAGAGCCTATCACACCCGATCATCACGTGGTGTCTCAGCACGAAGAACTTTCACAACGGTGCATACTCAGGGAGAACACTTGTACCTTGATAATTAGTGAGAGATCATCTTATAAAGCTACCGTCGATCTAAGAAAAATAAGATGCATAAAAGATAAACATCACATGCAATCAAAATATGTGACATGATATGGTCATCATCATCTTGTGCCTTTGATCTCCATCTCCAAAGCATCGTCATGATCTCCATCGTCACCGGCATGACACCATGATCTCCATCATCTTGATCTATATCAATGTGTCGTCACATGGTTGTCTCGCCAACAATTGCTCTTGCAACTATTGCTATCGCATAGCGATAAAGTAAAGCAATTACTTGGCGCTTGCATCTTATGCAATAGAGAGATAACCATAAGGCTTTTGCCTGTTGCCGATAACTTCAACAAAACATGATCATCTCATACAACAACTTATATCTCATCACGTCTTGACCATATCACATCACAACATGCCCTGCAAAAACAAGTTAGACGTCCTCTACTTTGTTGTTGCAAGTTTTACGTGGCTGCTACGGGCTGAGAAAGAACCGTTCTTACCTACGCATCAAAACCACAATGATAGTTTGTCAAGTTGATGCTGTTTTAATCTTCGCAAGGACCGGGCGTAGCCACACTTGGTTCAACTAAAGTTGGAGAAACTGACACCCGCCAGCCACCTGTGTGCAAAGCACGTCGGTAGAACCAGTCTCGCGTAAGCGTACGCGTAATGTCGGTCCGGGCCGCTTCATCCAACAATACCGCCGAACCAAAGTATGACATGCTGGTAAGCAGTATGACTTATATCGCCCACAACTCACTTGTGTTCTACTCGTGCACAACATCAACGCATAAAATATGGCTCTGATAGCACTGTTGGGGAACGCAGTAATTTCAAAATTTCCTATGCACACGCAAGATCATGGTGATGTATAGCAACGAGATGGGAGAGTGTTGTCCACGTACCCTCGTAGACCGAAAGCAGAAGCGTTAGCACAACGCGGTTGATGTAGTCGTACGTCTTCACGATCCGACCGATCAAGTACCGAACGCACGGCACCTCCGAGTTCTGCACACGTTCAACTCGATGACGTCCCTCGAACTCCGATCCAGCCGAGTGTTGAGGGAGAGTTTAGTCAGCACGACGGCGTGGTGACGATGATGATGTTCTACCGACGCAGAGCTTCGCCTAAGCACCGCTACGATATGATCGAGGTGGATTGTGGTGGAGGGGGGCACCGCACACGGCTAAGAGATCAAGAGATCAATTGTTGTCTATGGGGTGCCCCCTGGCCACGTATATAAAGGAGTGGAGGAGGGGAGGGGCTGACCCTCTCTATGGCGCGCCCTAGGGGAGTCCTACTCCCACCGGGAGTAGGATTCCCCCTTTCCTAGTAGAACTAGGATCCCTTCCAAGTAGTAGGAGTAGGAGAGAAGGAAAGGGAAGGGAAAAGGAGAAGGAAGGAAGGAAGGAAGGCCCCCCCCCTCCCTAGTCCAATTCGGACCAGCCCATGGGGAGGGGTGCGGCCACCCTTTGAGGCCTTTCTCTCCTTTCCCGTATGGCCCATTAAGGCCCAATACGAATTCCCGTAACTCCCCGGTACTCCCGAAAATACCCGAATCACTCGGAACCTTTCCGATGTCCGTATATACTCATCCAATATATCGATCTTTACGTCTCGACCATTTCGAGACTCCTCATCATGTCCCCGATCTCATCCGGGACTCCGAACTCCTTCGGTACATCAAAACACATAAACTCATAATATAACCGTCATCGAACTTTAAGCGTGCGGACCCTACGGGTTCGAGAACTATGTAGACATGACCGAGACACGTCTCCTGTCAATAACCAATAGTGGAACCTGGACGCTCATATTGGATCCTACATATTCTACAAAGATCTTTATCGGTCAAACCGCATAACAACATACGTTGTTCCCTTTGTCATCGGTATGTTACTTGCCTGAGATTCGATCGTCGGTATCTCAATACCTAGTTCAATCTCGTTACCGGCAAGTCTCTTTACTCGTTCCGTAACACATCATCCCGCAACTAACTCATTAGTTGCAATGCTTGCAAGGCTTATAGTGATGTGCATTACCGAGTGGGCCCAGTGATACCTCTCCGACAATAGGAGTGACAAATCCTAATCTCGAAATACGCCAACCCAACAAGTACCTTCGGAGACACCTGTAGAGCACCTTTATAATCACCCAGTTACGTTGTGATATTTGGTGGCACACAAAGTGTTCCTTTGGTAAACGGGAGTTGCATAATCTCATAGTCATAGGAACATGTATAAGTCATGAAGAAAGCAATAGCAACAAACTAAACGATCAAGTGCTACGCTAACGGAATGGGTCAAGTCAATCACATCATTCTCCTAATGATGTGATCCCGTTAATCAAATGACAACTCATGTCTATGGTTAGGAAACATAACCATCTTTGATCAACGAGCTAGTCAAGTAGAGGCATACTAGTGACACTCTGTTTGTCTATGTATTCACACATGTATTATGTTTCCGGTTAATACAATTCTAGCATGAATAATAAACATTTATCATGATATAAGGTAATAAATAATAACTTTATTATTGCCTCTAGGGCATATTTCCTTCAATAGAGACTCAAACTGGATATCTGATGCTGATGAGATTAAGGCCACAAGTGGTTATGTTTTCACACTTGGTGGTGGCGCTGTTTCCTGGAAGTCTTGCAAGTAGACCATCTTAACAAGGTTAACTATGGAAGCAGAACTCACAGCATTAGACACTGCCACTGTTGAAGCAGAGTGGCTTCGTGAACTCTTGATGGACTTACCTATGGTTGAAAAACCAATACTCCCTATCCCGATGAACTGTGATAATCAAACTATGATCGTCAAAATAAACAGTTCAAAGGACAATATGAAGTCCTCAAGGCATGTGAAGAGGAGACTGAAATCTGTCAAAAAATTGAGAAACTCCGGAGTTGATACGTTGGATTATATCCAAACGTCAAAAAATTTAGCAGATCCCTTCACAAAGGGTCTATCACGTAATGTGATAGATAATGCATCGATGGAGATGGGTCTGAGACCCACCGCATGAGTTGTCCATAATGGTAACCCACTCTATGTGATCGGAGATCCCGTGAAGTAGAAGTGGGAGACAAGTTGTTGGTCAGCTGGGAGGAGAGTATCCCTATATTACCTATCCCACTTCATGAAGATGCAATACTCTCCTGATCTGCATGGCAGGTTGATACCTATCTTAATGTGTTCCAAGTGGCTTATTCGGGTAAGCAGAGATGTTGTCCTGCAGAACATCTTCTGAGGAACACACCTATATGAATTTGACTATTGACGTCACAGTCTATGAGAATTGAGTGTTCTCTAATAAATTCATGAAAAGACCCTGGAGTATGACGTATACGCTCCACCCGCGGGGAAGTCTTGCGGCAGCCCAATATCGGTCAAGAATTTGTGTGAAACTAGTCTCGCAGAAAACTTGTAGTTGAAGGCATAGTGCACTATTCAAGTTGTGATCTAGTGTAGCATAAATCTCTAAGTGGAAGTTCAACTTCACAGTCTCCACTAAGCACCGGTATATAAACAATGTTTTGAAACTAAATAATGAGATGTGCCAATGAGACTTTGTGGAGGATTGTTGGAATTTTGCTAGTAGGCCTTTGGCCCAAAGCCCAACTAAAATTCTGAAATTCTGTTGGCACATTCATGCACACATGTGAATGGAGTGAGTGAGGCAAAAGTTTAGTCCCACCCCGGAAGTTGAGAGAGAGTTGCACCTCTTTATAAGGTCAGCTCTTCTACCACTTGTATGAGCATGAGAAGAGGAGACCTACACGCGCGCTCCTCCTCCTCGCTCGCCTCGCCACGTCACGCCTTGTCACGCCGCGCAGCGCCGCGGGTTGTGGGTTGTGGGATTGAGCCGAGCCGAGGACAAAGCTATGCA
Organism: Triticum urartu; assembly: GCF_003073215.2. NCBI lineage: Eukaryota > Viridiplantae > Streptophyta > Magnoliopsida > Poales > Poaceae > Triticum > Triticum urartu. The sequence goes on along the minus strand of NC_053024.1, from coordinate 704,540,456 downwards.
CGTTGTCTATATTTTTGCTGTTCGGAAAAAATTAATGAGTCATTAATTAATAATTAACAGACGGGTTAATTACTGAACCGTTTCCGATTCTTTTGGATCTTGACGACTCGGACGTGGGGTTTACCCCCACGACCTACCCGCACTATATAGTCAGGCAGACGTCTACCCTAGCCGCCGCCGCTTCGTTTGGTTTCTCATCACCGTTCCAGATCATTGCGCCGCCAAGCAAGTCTTCTCCATCCCTCCTTTCGGCGTGCACCGGGAGAAGGGACAGCAGGCCTCCGGAACCCTGCCTCTCGTGATCCTGTACGGGAGAGGGGCGATCAGGTTTTTGGGGAGCGCACTCGCGCGACTGCTGGCAGCGACGACTTCGCGAATGACGACTTCTTCCCCGACCTCGGCAACCTCATCCTCGATGACATGGGCGACAACGTCAACGCCGGCGGTGCTGCTCCCGCTGCACCATATGTAATTCTATCCTTCCTGTTCGAGATCGTGGTAGAATTCATGTTTCTAGTATGTGTCCTAGATGTGATCTGTTCATCTGCTATGCTAGTTCGCATGATTAGTTTAATCTCTGCTACTGTAGTCATGATTTATCTTCTAATTATTCGGATTAAATCTCGTAGTAACTCGCTCATATTTCCAACATGCACATGGCCGTTGCATATCAGGATTAGAAGGTATCAGGAGTGAAAATGTTCCTTTGTCTTCCATCCATACTGTTATGATGAACATAGGCATGTTCGAAATACAAGGGCAATTTAGAGAGGTTAGCGTATTGCAACTATTTTATATGATTTCATTAGAACTAATCAACTAATTAAGGATCTAGTTTTAGGTTGCTAATAATATTCTACACATTTGCTTTTGCAGAAGCACTCATGGGACATGTCTGAGTACCATGACTTGTTCGAGTGCGGTAGACACCTTTTCTCTCATATACTGGCAAGAATAAGCATTTAATTCTAGTAAAAATACGCCCATATATGTGACTGATCCATGCCAAATTGCCCTGCTGCTGGACAGTCACTATACCGAAACTTCTATCATCAACTTCTGTGAAGACTTCCACTGGCTAGCCTTCAAAGAACTGCAAAGCAAAAAAGTGAAGGCAATGTAATTAATATAGAATGTCACATTTCAAACTACATATACGCACATCTTTTTATGTATGTGCACGTTTCCCAAAGAAATAGTTGAAAGCATAATTAGATTCTTATAAAAAAATCTTGTTCTTTATGAATCCTGCATGTCCACAGCATGAAGGCATCATTTGGAAAGAAAAGAATGCTAAACTAAAATCAAGTTAGTAGAAATAGTCCTGAAAGATATTCACTTGTATAAACACTATTCCAATTGTGTCATGTTGAACAATACATCCTAACCGGCACTGTGGAGTGAGCATCTTGTAGGTGGTGATCTGCTGGCGGACCATGGTTGCCAGCGGATGATGATCTCGGAGAAGATTGAAATGGATTGGAGTGATGGTGGAGCTTGGGAGTGGCGGCGCAGACAGGATGGCGAGGGTGAAAATAGAATGAGTACGGTTGAGGCTCGTTGAACAGCTTAAATAGCCTGATTTGGCCCCTTGGGCTGCGCACCGGAGCGACGGTGTGAATGCGTCCTCACCGGATCGATGAGATCTGGCGTGTATCCGAATAGGTCCTTTCTGTAAGTTTAAATTGGCGGACCCGTCCAGACAAGACTAGACCTCCTCATATCCGCCTCAGATATAAACTGAATATGAGGATGTAGGTGAGCCCAAACGTATAAGACCGATTTGAGGAGTCAGACTAGGTCATGATTTAGTGACCAGTCACTAACTGGGATGTCCATTCGGAGCATCGAGGAGCCCATGCTCTAAGATGCGGTGCACTAGCGTTTTGATGGGCCGTGGCCTTGTCGTCTGCAGCCGAGAAAGCTCGTGCTTCCAGGTGCGGAGGGAGACGAGGCGAATTCGAAATTTGGCCGTCCCGTTCTGCCGTTGCTGGTCATCATCAACATCGTCTCATGTTCGGAGATGCTCTTGACCAAAATGCTTTCGCACGGAAAGAGACTACGAAAAAGAAAAGTCTCGTGCCACCGCGGCGACATGTGCTAGAAACTACTGTAGAAACGAAGCAACCAGCAGTCTTCTTATGTCTCAAAAGACAAAGGCAAAATGACTTCCACTTTGACGACTCTGAGGAATTCCTAGCACCTTATATTATATATATACGTACCAACACCATACGCATCTCCAGATCACATAGAAGGAAGGAAGATGACTGAACCGGTGAAGCTCATCGGCGCCTTCGGCAGCCCGTTCGTCCACCGTGCGGAGGTGGCCCTGCGCCTCAAGGGAGTCGCTTACCAGCTCATCACAGAAGACCTCTCTAACAAGAGCGAGCTGCTGCTCAGCCACAACCCCGTCCACCACAGGGTGCCGGTGCTCCTCCACGGCGACAAGGCCATCTGCGAGTCGCTGGTCATCCTCGAGTACATCTACCAGGCCTTTGACGGCCCGCCGCTCCTGCCAACCGACCCCGGCGAGAGGCCAAGGCCCGCTTCTGGGCCAAGTTCTTTGCCGAAAAGGTTACCATGCATGACGGAATATTATTTTTTAGAACTCAAATTCATCTTTGCAAAATGTAGGACAAATTCCTAATATAATCTCATTATGCCATTTGTGTGTGAATTGTTTGATCAGTGCCATAGTTTTAAATAGCCGACTACTATAGCTCCGCTATAGCCCTTTCAGCAGGGTGCCGCTAAATGGCCACCTTCAGAAATAGCCAGCTATAGCTCCGCTCCGCTATAGCTAATTTGAAGGCCCGTCGCTATTTTCCATAGCCTGCTATTTAGAACATTTAGTGCCTGATGTCGGTGTGGCTGGCGCTGTGGACGGCGGGCAAGACACGGAAGGTTCTCATGGAGGATGCTAAGGAACACTTGGCGATAGTGGAGACGCAGCTCAAGCAGAAGAGATTCTTCGGAGGCGCTGCCATCGGCCTCGTCGACATTGCCGGCGCCAGCGTGCTGTCCCACTGGGCAGGCGTGCTGCAAGAGGTCGCAGGGATAACCGTCATGAGGGATGACGAGGATGGAGGACTACAACGCCGACGAAGTTGTCACTAAGTGCCTGCTAGATAGGGACCAGGTTGTGACCCACTTCATCGTTATCAGAGGGAAGTGCGTCGCCGCGGCCTAGTCCATGCTACCCAATTATCTAGCGAGCAAATAGACTAAGCTAGAGGTTCGTGTCGTTTGAATTAAGATGAAGATCTGTCGTAAAATAAGACATAGGGGCAGTTGGTGGAATGTTATTGTTCGATGCCACTGTGCTCGGTTTGCCTATGCAGGAAGCGGCCTCTAGGGGATCTGTAGCCAGTTTGGTTCACGCGCACACCTCTGTGCAATGAAAATTTTGGTGCCTATTGTAAGCCTGAGACGGTTGTGATTTTCGAGTTGGCTGATGCCTCGTAGTCTGACTATCAGACCCAAGTCGGCTCTGTAGCAAACCAGGAGGACACTAATCCTATACGGCTCGTCGGTTGGTTCTCGCGTGATCTCTGGGCGAATATTGCTGAATTGACCAGTTGATCTCTCTTCTCTTGAGGAACCAGAGCCGAGAAAACTCAGAGATCCATGGTTCTACAAAATTCAGAGTGACTGAACTATATATAGTCCGGTTGCTAACGTCAACATGTGTAGCTAGTTCTAATGCATCTGGCAGATGGGTTGGTTGCCGTCGCTATTTGATGTTTGGTTGACATGTATGTCTATCCAAATGAATACAGTCATTCACTACCATGCCTTTGGGTAGCTAGCTTCGTGCCAACTTTGATCAATTTCCATATTGAATAGACAATATGTACAAGTTTTGACCATTACCGTAACTACTGTCCATTTATCTCTCAAATAGATAGATTGTTGAATGCCACCAAGTTTTCGAAACCATTTATACACATGCCGTATGGAAGTACTATATATTTGGTGATACTCACTCGTCTCTTTCCTTTTTGTAGCGTATACATAGTTATGTTGTTCAAAAAGTGTACCTATGCACAAGATATAGCATAACCTATATCCATGGTATAAAAGTTTAGAAGCTCAACCGTGCGACGTGCATTGTGGGCTGCACAAAATGTACTCTCTGTACCTGTATGAATAGATGGTGGTGGAACAGTACAAGTGCCCAAGCAAGTTAATGAAGTTACCGACAAACTAATTAGTGAAACTTCCGAGCATATCCGTTCTAATCTCTTTTACTATCTGCGTAACAGATGAAAACAAGAATTTGAAGTTACTATATTTCATTGAATTCCCACAAATATGCTCGTGTCGTGATTGAGAATCAGCTGAATTTGCTTACCCTTGTATTCTAATGTACTTCTTGAAATCTCTACATTTTTATAGTCTTAGTTTGAAGTTATTTTGTACTCCCTCCTCCGACCGGAATTACTTGTCGGAGAAATGGATATATCTAGACGGATTTTAGTTGTAGATACATCCATTTTTATCCATTTCGGCGATAAATAATTCCGAACGGAGGGAGTATGAGAGAACCAATCGTAGTAGACTGTTCCCAGGATATGGACGCGTAGGTCATTGTATGTTCTGGTAAGGCAAAACAGCTAAGCTAGTAAACATGTCCGTGTCATGCGTACAAGTGCGTTCATTAATCCATCAACATAGGGTCCGTCTTCATTCCGTGTTTAGTTAGCTCCAGGTTAGTTCAAGCTGGACCTACACATGGTTTTCACTAGCACTAGTAGTTCATCTCATCCAAGCTTGTTCTAGAGTACGTCTTCGCATAGAAGCCCAAAATTTTGTCATCATAATTATAAATATATCATACCACGGTAGAACTCAAGTCTTGTCTTGGACATCGACATTGGTCACCAACATACATTTCATGGTTACTTTTTATATGTACAATAAATTTCATCTTACAAATATGCCTTTTAATATTTCAACAGTTAAAGTGGTAAAATTTAGCAAATAATATATATTATTTAATATTTGAAAGTTGAAACTCGGGCTTTATTCATCATTGTGACTGCCGCTCTGGACATAAAGCGATGCGCAAAAGGTCCTCATCCAGTATGCGAAAGTGAACTCGACACTAGTGCAGACACATCTCATAAAGAAGTACCTCAGAGGCGCCACGTACGTTTACCCTCGCTGGTGTCAGCCTACTATCTCGCATGACGAGCATGATGCAAGAGGTCGCTGGGGCGAGCGTGATTTCAGACTATGAGTATCCTTTTACCACCAGTGGACCGAGGAATACAACGTTGATGAAGCTGTCAAGGAGTGTCTGCTGAACAGGGTCCATCTCATCCCCTACTTCACCATCATCAGGGCAAAGTGCTTCTCTGCGGCCTAGTCCATGTCACTCAGTTATCTAGGCAACAAATAATCCAAGCTAGCAGTTTGTGTGATGTTTGTGGCATGAAATCAACACGAAGATCGCTTACAAATAAGAGACCTAGGCAGTTGGTGGCCAGTCATTGTTCCATTTGAGTGCGCTTGATTGCTCTTAGTTATTGCTTAATTACCTTCCACCTTATATCCGCCTCATATATGGATTGGTGCTAGTGAGTCCGAACGTATAGGGTAGATTTGAGGAGTCAACTAGGTCATGATTTATGATGGGTCGCTAACTGGGCCGTCCATTCGGATAGATAGAGAGCGTTGAGGAGCCCATGCTTAAGGATGCAGCGCACTAGAGTTTTGATGGGCCGAGGCCTCGTCGTCTCCCTCCGCGCATATATAAGGCGACGAGGTAGAGGAATCAATCAAGGGAGTCAAATTCGAAATTTGGCCGTCCCATTCTGCCGTTGCGGGTCATCATCACCATCGGCTCATATTCGGAGACGCTCTTGACCAAAATGCTTTCACACTGAGAGAGATTGCGAAAAAGAAAAGTATTGTACAAACGAAGCAGCCATCAGTCTTCTTCTAGCCCAAAAGACAAGATGACTTCCACTTTGATGAGCTGAGAGCATCTCCACCAGACGTGCTAGCTTTGGCGCGCGCCGGAAAAGATTCCGGTTTTACGCCCGCGGGCCGGTTTGGTTTGCTCCAGCAGGCGCGGGAAAAAGAAGTATGCGCGCGCGATGCGCCCCGGTGCGTGGCAGTTTTGGTGCGCAGCGTCGGGTGCGCTCTATAGAAACCCGCGTGCGAGCCCGCCAACCGCCACTCCGTCACCCCCTTCTTCCCCGCCGCGTTCTTCTTCCTCGCCTCCAGCGCCCCCCCCCTCCCCCGGGACCGCCGCCACGCGCCCGCCCCTCTGACGTGTATTATGAGGAGATCCGCTCCGCTAATACACGTCTCAGTCTCGGGACGTTCGAGACCGCCCACAAGGCCGCCTGCGCGTGGACGCGGTGGCATGGCGCCTCGACCGGCCGTGTTGGTTTTTTTAGTTAGATTACAAGGATTATATTGGTAAATATGCACCGTTATAACTCGGTCTCATCAGATGGATGGCCGGTAATTACTAATTAACGTGGGAATTTCTAGGAAGTGCGAAATTAGTATAGATAGATAGATAGATAGATGTGTATTTCCGCCATTGGCCATTATCGAGTTTAGAGAAATCTTATCAAAAATCTCTACTGGTCTGTGAGTTCTTGTGACATGACGCATAGAACATCACAAGCTGAGCATAAACGTTTCGTCCACGTTATTCCTTCAGATCGAGGGGTTGGTGCATTGTTTCAGTGGGATTTGCGAACATCTTCATAAACTTGCTACGATTAGTTGCTGCAGTCAAGGTTTGTGCCGTGAAAGATCGGGTCAACAATGAATCTACCCTCGTCTCGAGGTTCTCTCTACATCAAGTGGTATTTGGAGCAAGGTTCATCATTGTACTTTTTTCTGCTATTTGATCCAGTTGTTTGAAAGATGGTGAACTCGCAACATGAGAAATCTGATCATGCGGAGGAGGAGGAGGAGGATGAACTTATAATGGATCTAGAGATAATTGATGATTTGTATATCCATTTGATGTCGATCAAGGGAGCTAACAAGAAGTTCGCACAAAGGTTAGTCTTTGACTGCCAACAATCGTCAACACACTGATAGTCTACAAGTGGTATCAGAGACCGGCATTGCTCACAACACTTTGGAGGAGACAGTCAGGTGGCGTCATCAAGGAGGAGCTACCGGAGGATATGCAAGTAATTTTTGTTGGGGGAGGAAGGCTATGGCGCTAAAAAAAGTTCACACGTACTGTAAAGTAGGAGAGAAAGTTTGCGCCACAATGATCGACCATGAGACCATGACTGTTCTATCAATGCGGTCGGCATCGACGTGGTAGAGAAGCTAGAGCTACCGATGACACCAAATCAGCAACCTTACTCAATGAAGAGGTGATACGACAAGCTCGACATCACGCACCAAACTATGGTAGTGTTTTCTGTTGGCAAATTTTCTTGTGAGGTTTTGTGCGATGTAATTTCGGTATCGATGATTTCGTGTCATATGCTGCTGGGAGAGCCATGCTACAAGAAAAATAATGCTACAGACGACTATCTCACCAACATATGGACCGTCGAATGGGGTACAAAATATAATCCCATCGCCATGGAGAAAAAGATGTTCAAAACTGGGAGAAAAGTAATAATGCAGAAGATGAACAAGAAAGAAGAAGCAAACAAGGAGCCCGAAGTTGTTGAAAAAATTTCGGCGCACATTGAGCACATACAAAAAAGACATCGACTGAAAACCAAGGCAATTTTGCGTGAAGAGGGGGAGCATGATTTTGTGATTGGTCACGTGCAATGAGCATTTTTGAGGAGCCCGAAGATGCTCTAAGGCTGGTTATAGTGGGAGTAACATAAGTAGTAACATAGCTGCCACATAAGCAAGAATGATGAGGTGACAGGTAGTTAATAAGGAAAGAGGCAAATAAAGTAACACAATATGATACCATCACATAGCGTTTTCCAATGCAAAATGAGTCTACAAAGTAATAAATAAATTCAACTATGTTACCACACATATGACACCACCCACTATTATGACACCACCCACTATGAAAATAATAATATAAACTAGTAACATATACATGTTATTGGTCTAAGTTACTCTTCACTATGACCAGCCCACTAGCGTTTTGACGGCCCAAGGCCTCGTCGTGTGCGGCCGAGAAAGCCCCCGCTGCCAGGTGCGTAGGGAGACGGGTCAAATTTGAAATTTGGGCGTCCCGTTCTGCCGTTGCTGGTGATCATCACCATTGTCTCATATTCCGAGATGCTCTTGACCAAAATGATTTTACACGGTGAGAGAGATCGAGTCTCGTGCCACCGCGGCAACGTGTGCTAGAAACGAAACAACCAGCAGTCTTCTTCTATCCCAAAAGACAAAGGCAAAATGACTTCCACTTTGACGAGCTGAGAGGAATTCCTAGCACTATATATACACGTACCAACCATACCTATCTTCCAGATCACGAACAAGGAAGCAAAATGACGGAACCGGTGAAGCTCATCGGCGCCTTCGGCAGTCCGTTCGTCCACCGTGCCGAGGTGGCCCTGCGCCTCAAGGGAGTCGCCTACGAGCTCATTACGGAAGACCTCTCCAACAAGAGCGAGCTGCTGCTCCGCCACAACCCCGTCCACCACAGGGTGCCCGTGCTCCTCCACGGCGACAAGCCCATCTGCGAGTCGCTGGTCATCCTTGAGTACATCGACGAGGCCTTTGATGGCCCGCCGCTCCTGCCAGCAGACCCCGGCGAGAGGGCCGAGGCCCGCTTCTGGGCCAAGTTCTTTGCGGAAAAGGTAGGTTATCATGCATGCCTGGAAACTATTTTTTACAACTCAAATTCGCTGTTCCAAAAAGGTTACATAGTGAAATATATTCTCATTATGTTGTGTGCGTGACTTGTTTGATCAGTGCCTGATGTCGGTGTGGCTGGCGCTGTGGACGGAGGGCGAGACACGGAAGCTTCTCATGGAGGATGCTAAGGAACACTTGGTGATAGTGGAGACGCAACTCAAGGAGAAGAGATTCTTCGGTGGCGCTGCTATCGGCCTCGCCGACATCGCCGGCGCCAGCGTTCTGTCCCACTGGGCGGGCGTGCTGCAAGAGGTTGCTGGGATAACCGTCATGAATGATGACGAGTATCCTGCTATCCACCGGTGGATGGAGGACTACAACGCCGACGAAGTTGTCATGGAGTGCCTGCCAGATCGGGAGCAGCTTGTGTCCCACTTCACTGCTATCAGAGGAAAGTGCATCACCGCGGGGAAGTCCATGCTACCCAATTATCTAGCCAGCAAATAGACCTAAGCTAGTGGTCCGTGTGATGCCTCCGGCTTGAGGCCCTATTTGATTTCAAATAAGTCAAGTGACTTTAAAATCAATAACTTATAAGTCATGACTGTTTGGTTGTCACCTGACTTATAAATCACCTAACCACATCTTCTCATCTTGTTTTTTTATATAAAGGTGGTGGGACCCATGCAAAAGGGATGACTTATAAGTGTTAAGTTGTGATGAAGCAACTTATGACTTATGGCCTGTTTGGTTTCAATAAGTCACCTGACTTATAAGTCAGGTGACTTAGAATCAATGACTTATAAGTCACGCCTGTTCGGTTGTCATCTGACTTATAAGTCACCTGACCACACCTTCCCACCTTGTTTTTCAATGTAAAGGTGATGGGACCCACGTAAAAGGGGGTGACTTATAAGTTTTAAGTTGGGGTGAAGCAACTTATGACTTATAAGTTGGGGTGACTTATAAGTTGGGGTGACTTATAAGTTGGGTCCGTTTGGCAAAATAAGTCACTTTTTGCACTTTTCGACTTATAAGTTGGTGACTTATTTAGAACAAAACAGGGCCTTATAAGTTGGGGTAACTTATAAGTTGAGTCTGTTTGGTAAAATAAGTCATTTTTTTATTTTTTGACTTATAAGTTGGTGACTTATTTGGAACCAAACAGGTCCTAAACTACATGAATATCCGTCCTAAAATAAGACAGGGCAGTTGGTGGAATGTTATTGTTCGATGCCATTGTGCTCGGTTAGCTTATAGTTTGCCTATGCAGGAATAAGATATATATGCTCTTGGGAAGTACATGTTTGGTTGATAATTGAACATCCATGAGTTCTTTTGGTCATAAATAACACTTGTTTCGATGCTTGCCGACATTTTGAAGGCTTCCCTACTGTTCCGGGGCTATGCATTGGGTAAATAAGAAATTATTTGGCGCCTTAAGCATCAATTTTTTTTAAGCTCCTTAAGCATCAAATAGGACATTCCACGAACACACAGTGAGTTTCTTAGAGGCTGTTATGGTGTGGCCAATGGGCTTTTCTCTTGGCCCACCGAACATTTATTCTCCGGCTCTGTCATCTCCGGCCATGATAACATGTGTGGCATGTCACCTCCACACATGCACCTGGGAGCGGATCTGCATCTAGCTTGGTTCACGTGCACACCTCTGTGTATTGAAAGATTCGGTGCCTATTGTAAGCCTGAGACGGTTGTGTTTTTTAGCTGCTTGCTGCCTCGTAGGCTGACTATCAGACAGAAGTCGGCTCTGTAGCACTGCTTCTTGGCTTGGTTGAGTTTAGCGAAATAAAAAAGTAAAAAAAATGGATGTGTAGCAAGCAATAGCCTTTGCAACAACATTTTCCTGAGCTCTTGATATAGTGGGTGACTGAGCCATGCCAAATTGCATTACTGCTGGAATAGTCACTCTACTGAAGCTTCCAAGTTCTTTGAACAGTTTCATTGGCAAGCTTTGGAAAGCCTGCAAAGCAAAAATAAAATAAATAGCACGAGCAATGTAATTACTATACACCATCACATTTTAAACTATGTATAAGCACATTTTAATATGTATATACATGTTTCCAAAAGAAATAGTTGCAAGCATAATAAGCACACACTGATTTATGTTCTTATAGACATTTTCGTACAGAGAAGCAATTCTTCTAGGGCGCCACAATTTTGGACTCGTCGACATTGGCACTGCTAGCCTACTATCTCATTGGACAAGGGTGACACAAAGAGTTCATAGGTGGAATGAGGACTACAATATCGATGAAGCTGTCAAGGAGTGCCTGCCGAACAGAAGTCATCTCCTACTTCACCACGATTAGGGGAAAGTGCCTCTCCTCGGCAAAGACAATGCTTCCGAGTTATCTAGGCAACAAATAACCTAAGCTAGTGATTTGTGTGATGCTTGTGGCTTGAATCAACATAATCAGTAAAAAATAAGATAACCGGGCAGTTGGTGGCATAAGATATTTCGAGTAGTACATGGTCAGGAGCAGATTTTTAAATTTTGATTGTAGAAAGACTGATGTTCAGTCTGAACTGCCAACATAATCAAACAAATTCTTCAACAAAACAAATTGTGGTTATAATTTGAAATTAATTCGCATTTGATATGTAATCTAACAGACAGATAACTAGATGGGCCACCCAGTTTTACACTTTGCCATCGTAGTGCTTCTCCATTCAAATGAAGCTTTAGAGATTTGGATTCTGTCCAACCAAAACAGTTCACATTAAAAAAACACATGATAAAAAAAGTGAACCTGATCTTCCAAGCCCTTTGTGGATTCTTGAGACAACAGTGAAAAAAATGAAAACAATCATTCAAGACTACCTACCAGAATTTATCAGCTAGCTAGGACAAAACTCTGAGTATATATCAGACAACTCATTCATGTACTCACAAGTAACACACACACACACACACACACACACACTTCCACATGGCTTGCACAACTCATCTTATTTTAGTGTGATTATTGGGTGATAATCATAGTCTGTGTGAGGATGCATGCACATGGCCGTTGCATATCAGGATTAGGAGGTATCAGGAGTGAAATTATTCCTTTCTCTTCCGTCCATACTGTTATGATGAACATAGGCATCTTCGAAATACAAGGGAAATTTAGAGAGGTTAGTGTATTATAACTATTTAATATGATTTCAATAGAACTAATCAACTAATTAAAGATCTAGTTTTAGGTTGCTAATAATATTCTACACATTTGCTTTCACTAGTAGAAAACAGGGCTTTCGTTCGGGCCAGATAAGCCCATTAGTCCCGGTTCAGTCACGAACCGGGACTACTGTGAGCATTGGTCCCGGTGCGATGCCCTTTAGTCCCGGTTCGTATCTCAAACCGGGACTAAAGATTAGACCTTTAGTCCTGGTTTGAGACACAAACCAGGACTAGGTCTCATTTTCAAACTCTACCCCCCCCCCGGTGGATCGCCTTTTCAGTTTTGTAAAAAGCAAAAGAAAATGATAAAAACTTCAAAAGATTAAATTCCTGGAGGTGTAGTTATATTACTACATCTACTAGTTAGGAAAATCTAAAAACTTAAATTTGGACATGTTTTGCAAAAAAGTGTCATGAAAAAGTAAAATGGCTATAACTTTTGCATACGATGTCGAAAAAATGTATAATATATCAAAATGTTCAGCACGGAAATCCGGACCCGATTTTGGCCGCCTACGGCCTGTTTGCAAATTTTTAGAATCCTCAAATTCTAAAAGGAAAAAAAGTTATGCTCAAATTTCAGTTTTTTTGAATTTTGGTTAAATCAGGTCAAACTTTGGTCAAACTACTTATTCAAGAAGTATTAGTGTTACTAAATAATTATTCAATAATATTAGTGTTACTAAATAATTATTACAATTTTTCTGAATTTTGGTCAAATCTGGTCAAACTATGGTCAGACTACTTATTCAAGAAATATTAGTGTTACTACATAATTATTCAAGAATATTAGTGTTACTAAATAATTATTTCAATTTTTTGAATTTTGGTCAAATCTGGTCAAACTATGGTCAAATTACTTATTTAAGAAATATTAGTGTTACTAAATAATTATTGTTTTTTAGAATAATAGTTTCAAACTCAAACAGTGAAACATGTGACTTCATGCTTAAGCTAAACTCCTGAGGGTTAATAGGATTGACATCTTACTATTGTCAGGAAAACAACAAGTGCAGACTTGGAAACGAGGGGGAATAGAACCCGGAAGTTAAGCGTGCTCAGGCTAGAGTAGTGAGAGGATGGTTGACTGGCCGGGAAGTTAGATGATTTGGAATGATGAAGGGTGATTAGAAATTAGAAGTTAAATAGAGTAGTGATGAGGGGTGATTAGAGATTAAATTGGAAAATAATTCAGAAATTTGAAAATCGAAAAAAATAAAAAAATTCAAAAAAAATTGGAAAATAATTCAGAAATCTGAAAATCGAAAAAGAATCAATTTTTTAAAAAAAATTTGTAAAAATATTACCAACTGGGACTAAAGGTGGAGCTCCAAACAGCGGCCACGTGGACGGCCTTTAGTCCCGGTTCGTGTAAGAACCGGGACTAAAGGGGGAGGCTTTAGTAACAACCCTTTAGTCCCGGTTCCAGAACTGGGACTAAAGGCCCTCTAGAACCGGGACAAATGGCCCTTTTTTCTACTAGTGTTTTCCAGAAGCACTCACGGGACACATCTGAGTACTATCTTGTTCGAGTGAGGTGGACACCTTTTCTCTCATATGCTGGCAAGAATAAGCATTTAATTATAGTAAGAATGCACCCATATATGTGACTGATCCATGCTAAATTGCCTTGCTACTGGAACAGTCACTCTACCGGAACTTCCACCATCAACTTCTGTGAAGACTTCCATTAGCTAGCCTTCACAAAACTACAAAGCAAAAAAGTAAAGGCCATGTAATTAATATAGAATATCACATTTTAAACTACATATAAGCACATTTTTTATGTATATGCATGTTTCCCAAAGAAATAGTTGAAAGCAAAATTATGTTCTTATAAAAAAATCTTGTTCTCTTTGAATCCTGGATGTCCACAGCATGAAGGCATCATTTGGAAAGAAAAGAACGCTAAACTAAAATCAACTTAGTGGAAATAGTCCTGAAAGTTGTTCACTTGTGTGAACATTGTTCCAATTGTATCATGTTTTGAACAATACTTCAAGTGACAACCGAGCAGTGGGTAGATCACACCAGTGAAATCATCGGACAACGATCTCGTCATGTAAGAAACATGTATTAGCAATTTAGCATACAAAAACTATGGAGAATATAGATATACTAAGAAATTTTATTAGCTGGAGAGGATATATTATGTTGGCCATCTGACCAAAGGAAAAAAGTCGATGAGCTGAAATTTCTCTCATTACGAGGGTAATCAAAATATTTGTGTTTCACTCAAATTATTTTGGTTTAAAATCACACTTAAAAAAGACAGGCCGAATCCATCTAAATTATACCCCTCTGCTTAGCATGGTTGTAGGAAGTTATTCTTTCGTACTTAAGCCCTACAGTTCAAATCCTAGATACGCTCAATTTTGGTTTTTTAGTCTTTTTTATTATTCCCGTCGTATGAAAATTCGGCAAAAATAGTTAGGTTGCTAGGTTTTGAACCTGGGTCTACGTAACAGATGCACCATTGGGATAGATGAGTTCTGCTGTGAAAATAATTCTAAAAGTAATTTATTCAATACTTTAAATTTGAATTTATCTAAATTTAAATAAATATTTCATTAATCTGCTGTTTTTTTTTGAAATTTACGACATTAAGGAAATTTACGAAATTTCGAGGGTGAGAGAAATTTTGTTGCTTTTGAAAGTCAAAATTTTGATTATAAGGATGATCGGTGCCTACTATGTCTCTATTGCTCTACCTAGTCATCTTTGCTCTCTCCAAGACAACATTAGTAAAACATGATAGAATCATGAACTAATGAGCCAAGAGGAGATAGTAGAGATGTAAAACATGAGCAATGTAGGATTAATTAGGTGGAGTTGACGCGTGCATAGAAGTGAGAGGCATCTGCCTCTGCCTCTGCCTTCATCTGCATTACCAGCTTCATATGCTCTTCAGAAGGCCCAGCAAGTTGCTGCAAATCAGTCTTCTTGCACACAATGACTAGAGGATTATTCATGAACAAGGATTCTATACTATGGGAAAGTGCAGCTTGCTGAGCAATAGTGTACCCACAAGACCCAAATATGTTGACGAAGAACAACACAACAACCCTCAAGTGGGAAAGAGCAGTGATAGTGCACAATTCTATGATGGTCCTTTCCACAAAAGGCCGGTCAAGGATACCTGGAGTATGAATCACTTGGTAACGCAAATACTTGTAATCTGTGTGGCCATCAAAAGGGATTTTGTCATGAAAGCATAAGGCTGTGCGTCCACATCTGCCCTTGTAACCTTGTTCATGAAAGAGCTCTTCCCAACATTTGGTAATTCACACATCAAGATAGTACGGGTCTTTCGTTCTATTGATAGAAGCATGGTCATGTGTTGCCTGATCTGCTCTGCCAGACTAGGACTGATGCGCTTTAGAACAAGTATATAGTGACCTAGTGCAGCTACCTTCAGGAACTTGCACCGGTACATGGTGCCTTCATACTTAAGCATCCTCAGTCCTTGGAGATATTTGCAATGATATTTCTAGCAGTGTTGATCTGACCCAAGGCAAGTTTGTAATGATCCTTGTTATAGAGCACATGAAGGCTATCACCGTAGAAAGGGTGGATCTCATCCAGTCGGAGAAACTAATCAATGACGACGGAGAGCTTCTCATAGAAAACCGACCCTCCGCTTAAGAAGAGCCCGCCTAGTGTGGTCATGGCCAGCCAAGAATAAATTACAGGATGCAGGAAGTACAATATTTGCAGCCTTTCCTTGTATTCAGTTGGAAGTTCTTCATAAATCCACCTCAAGATTGTCATTCCAGGATTGTTCTCATCTGATTGTAAAATCGTGTGTACGTACAAGATGAAAAATGGACCCTCTAAAACACATACCTCTTCAGACGTTCACCATCTATAATAGGAGCTGGAATACCAAAATAAAATGCCATGCTTGTGTTACAAGGAGTGGTAGGAATATCACATTAGCGACAAAGCTTGTAGCATCGGAACACCAACTATGTAGACAGGTTTGTGAACCTCCTTGGTAGATATATGTGTTAAATATTGATTGTGTCTGTGAGCTGATTTTGAGAAATAATGCTAATTGTCATAATCCAATGGGAAGTTAGGCCAATATGGCATGGAAGCTGCCTGAGTATTCACGTGTCATTTCTTAGGCTAAGAAACAGCACGTGAATACTCAGGAAATTCCCACTAATTTTTTCCATGGCCTTTGTATGACCAATTCAAGGCACGAACTCAAGTTGTTTTGACAAGTTTTACATTTTCGGGAGTTTTTTTGGTGAAAAAAGGCCGATAAATGGCCGGACATGTAGCAACATGCATATGGTGTCAAAAGTCGTTCAAATCAGATATGGATGCCTGATACGTCTTCAAACTATCTACTTTTCCAAACACTTTTGCCCTTATTTTGGACTCTAACTTGCATGATTTGAATGGAACTAATCCGGACTGACGCTGTTTTCAGCAGAACTACCATGGTGTTATTTATGTGCAAGAGCAAACGTTCTCGGAATGACCTGAAACTTCGCGGAGACACTTTTCAGAAAATAAGAAAAAAATACCTGCCAAAGATGAAGGCCAGGGGGGCCACCACCTTGCCACGAGGGTGGGGGGCGCGCCCCCTACCTTGTGGGCCCCCTGTTGCCTCTCCGACTCTAACTCCACCTCCATATATTGAGTTTCGATGAGAAAAAAATCAGAGAGAAGAAATCATCGCGTTTTACGATACGGAGCCGCCGCCAAGCCCTAAAACCTCTCGGGAGGGCTGATCTAGAGTCCGTTCGGGGCTCCGGAGGGGGGGAATCCGTCGCCATCGCCATCATCAACCATCCTCCATCACCAATTTCGTGATGCTCACCGCCGTGTGTGAGTAATTCCATCGTAGGCTTGCTGGACGGTGATGGGTTGGATGGGATCTATCATGTAATCGAGTTAGTTTTGTTAGGGTTTGATCCCTAGTGTCCACTATGTTCTGAGATTGATGTTGTTATGACTTTGCTTTGCTTAATGCTTGTCACTAGGGCCTGAGTGCCATGATTTCAGATCTGAACCTATTATGTTTTCATCAATATATGAGTGTTCTGGATCCTATCTTGCAAGTCTATAGTCACCTATTATGCGTTATGATCCGTTAACCCCGAAGTGACAATAATCGGGATACTTACCGGTGATGACTGTAGTTTGAAGAGTTCATGTATTCACTATGTGTTAATGCTTTGTTCCGGTTCTCTATTAAAAGGAGACCTTAATATCCCTTAGTTTCCCTAAGGACCCCGCTGCCACGGGAGGGTAGGACAAAAGATGTCATGCAAGTTCTTTTCCATAAGCACGTATGACTATGTTTGGAATACATGCCTACATTATATCAATGAACTGGAGCTAGTTCTGTGTCACCCTAGGTTATGACTGTTACATGATGAACCGCATCCGGCATAATTCTCCATCACCGATCCATTGCCTATGAGCTTTCCATATATTGTTCTTCGCTTATTTAATTTCCCGTTGCTATTGCTATCATCACTACAAAATACCAAAATCATTGCTTTTACTACCGTTACCTTTTGCTACTGTTACCACTACTATCATATTACTTTGCTACTAAATACTTTGCTGCAGATATTAAGTTTCCAGGTGTGGTTGAATTGACAACTCAACTGCTAATACTTGAGAATATTCTTTGGCTCCCCTTGTGTCGAATCAATAAATTTGGGTTGAATACTCTACCCTCGAAAACTGTTGCGATCCCCTATACTTGTGGGTTATCAAGACTATTTTCTGGCGCCATTGCCGGGGAGCATAGCTCTATTCTTTGAGTCACTTGGGATATATATCTGCTTATCATTATGAAGAACTTGAGAGATCCAAAAACCAAGATCTATCCCTCAACTACGAGGGGAGGTAAGGAACTGCCATCTAGCTCTGCACTTGATTCACCTTCTGTTTTGAGTAAGCTTGCGACACCTACACCTGCTTCTGCTATTCGTTTTGATATGTCGCATGTTATTGATGATGCCACTTCTGCTATGCATGATACTTATGATGAAACTACCTCTATGCCTGATACTACTATGTCACTTAGTGCTTTTCTTGATGAACAACTTGCTAGGGCTAGAGAAATTAAAAATATTGAATCTGATGATACTGATGAAAGTGATGATGAAGAACCACTTGCCATTCCTAAGGGTTATGTTTTTGATCAAGATGCTTCTTTAGCTATTTTAGCTTGCAGAAATAGAACTGAACTTAAAAAATTATTAGCTAAATGGAGTAAGCAATCTCTAAATGATAGAATGAAACCTGACCCTGCTTTTGCTACTTCACCTATCTTTGTTACTGATAAGGATTATGAATTCTCTGTTGATCCTGATATAATTACTTTGGTTGAATCTGATCCTTTTCATGATTATGAATCTGAAACTGTTGTGGCACATCTTACTAAACTGAATGATATAGCTACCCTGTTCACTAAAGATGAGAGAACTCGCTACTTTTATATCCTTAAAATATTTCTGTTCTCATTAAAGGGTGATGCTAAGATATGGTTTAATTCTCTTGATCCTGGTTGTGTGCGTAGTCCCCAGGATATGATTTATTACTTCTCTGCTAAATATTTCCCTGCTCATAAGAAACAAGCTGCTTTAAGGGATATATATAATTTTGTGCAAATTGAAGAAGAGAGTCTCCCACAAGCTTGGGGGAGGCTTCTCCAATTACTTAATGCTTTGCCTGATCATCCTCTTAAGAAAAATGAAATACTTGATATCTTTTATAATGGATTAACCGATGCCTCCAGAGATTACCTGGATAGTTGTGTTGGTTCTGTTTTCAGGGAAAGAACACCGGATGAAGCTGAAATTTTATTGAATAATATGTTGACAAATGAAAATAATTGGGCACTTCCGGAGCCAATTCCCGAGCCTATTCCTAAACCAACTCCGAAGAAGAGGGGTATTCTATTTCTCAGTCCTGAAGATATGCAAGAGGCAAAGAAATCTATGAAAGAAAAGGGTATTAAAGTTGAAGATGTTATGAATTTACCTCCTATTGAATAAATACATGGTCTTAATTTACCGCCTGTTGAAGAAACATATAATCCAAATCCTTTACCTATTGAAGAAACTCATGGTCTTGATAACCCGACACAGGTAGTAAATGTAAATTCTCTCTATAGATATGATAAAGTTGTAATCTCATTTACTAAAATTGTTAGCCCATGCTTAGATGAGTTTGATAAATTTATGGCTAAGCAAGAAGACTTTAATGCTTATTTTGGTAGACAACTGAAATATAATTCAAATATGCTTGGACACTTGGGTGATTATATGGCTAATGTCAAAGGTGAACTTAAACTTATTAGTAAACATGCTTCTATGGTTACCACTCAAGTAGAGCAAGTACTTAAAGCTCAAAATGATTTGCTCAATGAATTGAATAGTAAAGATAATGATTATGCTGTTAGAGTGGCTACTAGAACCGGTAGAATGACTCAGGAACCTTTGTATCCTGAAGGCCATTCTAAGAGAATTGAGCAAGATTCTCAGAGAAATAATATAGATGCACCTGGTTCTTCTAAAAAGAAGAAAAAGAAAAATGATAGGACTTTGCATGCTTCTAGTGATCCTATTGTTGAAACACCTGAGAATCCAAATGATATTTCTATTTCTGATGCTGAAACACAATCTGGTAATGAACCTGAAACTAGTGGTAATGTTAATGATAAAGTTCATGATGATGCTCAACCTAGTAATGATAATGATATAGAAATTGAACCTGTTGTTGATCTTGATAACCCATAATCAAAGAATCAACGTTATGATAAGAAAGACTTTGTTGCTAGGAAACATGGTAAAGAAAGAGAGCCCTGGGTTCAGAAACCCATGCCCTTTCCTCCCAAACCATCCAAGAAAAAGGATGATGAGGATTTTGAGCGCTTTGCTGAAATGATTAGACCTATCTTCTTACGTATGCGATTAACTGATATGCTCAAAACCAATCCTTATGCTAAGTATATGAAAGATATTATTACAAATAAAAAAAAGATACCGGAAGCTGAAATTTCCACCATGCTTGCTAATTATACTTTTAAGGGTGGAATACCAAAGAAACTTGGAGATCCAAGAGTACCCACTATACCATGCTCCATTAAAAGAAACTATGTTAAAACTGCTTTATGTGATCTTGGAGCCGGTGTTAGTGTTATGCCTCTCTCTTTATATCGTAGACTTGATTTGAATAAGTTGACACCTACTGAAATATCTTTGCAAATGGCTGATAAATCAACTGCTATACCTGTCGGTATTTGTGAGGATGTGCCTATTGTAGTTGCAAACGTTACTATTTTAACGGACTTTGTTATTCTTGATATTCCCGAGGACGATAGTATGTCTATTATTCTTGGAAGACCCTTTTTGAATAGTACATGGGCTATTATTGATTGCACTAAAGGCAATGCCACTTTTCATGTTAATGGTAATGAGCATATGGTACACTTTCCGAGGAAACAACCTCAAGTTCATAGTATCAACTCTATTGGAAAAATTCCATCGATTATATTTGGAGGTTTTGAATTTCCTCTTCCTACTGTCAAGAAGAAATATGATATTCTTATTATTGGGGATGTGCATATCCCCGTTGAGGTAACATAGTGTTATTCGAAATTTCTCCGGTTCCATGTTATTCGGAATGAGTTCGTTAACAAGACTTGATCAACCTTGTTAGTGGATTCCTTTTGATGATCATGAGATGGATGAAACTAGAAGGCACAACTTTCTTTATCCCACTTTTACTTTCTGTTATTTATATTAAATAAAATAAAAATAAATATTTGCCTGTCTGTTATCTGATTATCCGTGCAATATAAAAATACCTCGAAAATAAAAGTTCTCCAAATGCCTTGAAAATTAAATATGATTTTTTCTAGAATATTTGAGAATTTATGGAACAGAGAACACACCAGGGAGACCAACCACCTTGCCACGAGGGTGGAGGGCGCGCCCACCCCCCCTAGGGCGCGCCCCCTGCCTCGTAGGCCCATGGTGGCCCTCCTCCACTTATCCTTTCACCCATACACTCCTTCCTCCCCCAAACACGAATAACCAGCTCAAACCCGAGTCCAAGCTCGTTTTGCTGCCATTTTCGATCTCCTTGCTCAAAGCACCTCTCTCAAAACTGCTTGGGGAGATTGTTCCTTGGTATGTGACTCCTCCATTGGTCCAATTAGTTTTTGTTCTAGTGCTTTATTCATTGCAAATTCTTGCTGCTTAGGTGACCCTGTTCTTGAGCTTGCATGTCAAATTTATATGGTCAAAAGTAGTTTTGATGCATGATATAGGCCCTAGGCACTTGTAGGAGTAGTTGCTATCAATATTATTGAGTTTGTTTTACTTTTATTTTGAAGTTACTAAAAAAATTCAGAATTTTTCAGAGAAAGAAAAATGCTTAGGAAAATGTTCCAAGGTGGTTCTTCAAGGAAGCAAGGACCCAGTCTTGCAATGCGTGATGCTGACGAAGAGCCACCAAGAGACGCTCCAGTGCGTCCTTGTGAGTGGCCTTCTGAAAATTTTATGGATCGAGCAGGAATAAAAGAAGAATTCAACGCATATTTGCGTAACACTTATCTCGTGAGCTTCGAGGAAGAGAAGTGCAGTCAGTATCATGAGCTCACTAGCTCCTTTGTGAGGAGGTTTGAATTTTCAACTTCACATAATTCTCCAATTGTCCTGTTTGATCTTTATGATAAATCTTATACCATGGACTTAGAGGATTTTACCACTGCATGTAAACTTCCACAATGGGGTAGTATAAGGGATCCTCGCAAATCTGAATTTAGAGATTTTCTTGCTAATATAACTGTGGGAGAATCTAGAGATATTACACAAGCTACCATAGGGAGCATTCACTTTCCTGCTATACATTATTTTGCTCTCTTCATAGGTAGATGCGTAAATGGTAAGGATGAGGCATGTCACATGTGTGTCCCGATCTTAGTATTCTTAGGAGTGCTGTGTTAGGAGACAAATCATATAATTTGGGAGCCATTGTTGCACGTAGGTTGCATCTTAATAGATGTAATGGAGATTTCTTTGGTGGAATTTATGCAACCCGCATAGCTAATTTTCTTGGTATAGATGTACGCGAAGATGATATTGAATTACCTCCTGCCTATCTAGATTTTAATGCTATGGTTCACCACCAGTTTGTCGAGAGGAACGAATCATCTCTCCAGTATCGACTAATCTTTGACAGACACCGTGCTGTCCGTATTACTCTCCCTGCTCCTGCCTTCTTTGATTATCAGGCAAGAGGAGGATATACTATTACTAAGAGGAGGCAGATGAGTACGAGAGGAGAGAGGAGGCCGCTCGTCGCCACGCTGCAGCTCAGTAGGCGATAGCTGCTGCATCACAGTACGACCCCAGCTACTATTATGGATATCAACCAGGCCAGTCGTGGCCATAGACCAACTTAGGCCAAAAGCCTAAGCTTGGGGGAGTACGTATTTCTCACCGACATTACATTTATGCTCACACACTCATTGCTAGATGTCGGTGCTCATACTTTTTCATTGTATCATCCCTGCTAATTTATTTTCCTTTTTATGCTTTCTTCTTGTGTGTTTAATAAACCTTAAGAAAACCAAAAAAATTAGTTGTAGGTTTTAATCAGTTTAATTTACATGCATGTAGTAGTAATTAAAAAGAAAACCCAAAAATATTTCATGTTCTTCTTTTGCTTGTTGGGAGCTTTCCCGTGTAAATAGTTTTATTTCTTTTCTTTTCTTTGGGGATCGATAGGAGAAGACCATAATTAAATTGTTGAAGTGGCACTTATATACATTATTGTTGATCTGACAAAAGAGCCCATATTGCCCTGTCTTCTCCTGTTTATTGAATGCTTGCAGATTGCAGCTTAGTCCAATGCACGTGCACTATTATTATTATTCACACTATTCGGTCGTGCAAATGAAAGGCAATTATGATGATATATGATGGACTGACTGAGATGAGAAAAGCTGGTATGAACTCGACCTCTTTTGTTTTTGTAAATATGGTTAGTTCATCGTTTCTGATTCAGCCTATTATGAATAAACATGTTTGCAATGACAACTAGAGATCATAGTTTCTTATGCCATGCTTGATTAGCTATGAGTTATAATGATTTACCTTGCGTGCCAACATGCTATTAAAATGGTTATGATGTGGTATGATAGGGTGGTATCCTCCTCTGAATGATTTAAGTGACTTGACTTGGCACATGTTCACGCATGTAGTTGAAACAAAATCAACATAGCCTTCACGATATTTATGTTCATGGTGGATTATATCCTACTCATGCTTGCATTCGGTGTTGATTAATTTTAATGCATGTTCATGACCGTTGTCGCTCTCTAGCTGGTCGCTTCCCAGTCTTTTGCTAGCCTTTACCTGTACTAAGCGGGAATACTGCTTGTGCATCCAAACTCCTTAAACCCCAAAGTTATTTCACATGAGTCCACTATACCTACCTATATACGGTATCTACCTGCCGTTCCAAGTAAATTTGTATGTGCCAAACTCTAAACCTTCAAATAAATATCCTGTTTTGTATGCTCGAATAACTCATGTATCAACTAGGGTTGTCTGTATCTTCCATGTTAGGCGGGTTATTCTCAAGAGGAGTGGACTCCGCTCCTCACTCACGAGATAAATGGCTGGTCATCGGGATGCCCAGTCCCATGCTTTATGCAAACTAAATCAAAATAATTGCAAACAAAACTCCCCCTGGGACTCTTGTTACTTGGAGGCACTCGTTGTTTCGAGCAAGCCATGTATTGATGCTTGTGGTGGAAGGGGGAGTATAAACTTTACCATTCTGTTTGGGAACCGCCTATAATGTGTGTAGCATGGAAGATATAGCCATCTCTTGGTTGTTACCTTGACAATCAAAGTATACCTCTCAAAATATTATTCACCTCTGTTTCAAAACTGAGCTCTGGCACCTCTACAAATCCATGCTTCCCTCTGTGAAGGGCCTATCTATTTACTTTTATGTTGAGTCATCATCCTCTTATTAAAAAGCACCAGTTGGAGAGCACCACTGTCATTTGCATTCATTACTGTTATTTTACATTGAGTATGACTTGACTGGATCTCTTTTACCATGAATTACAATGTCTAGTCAGTCCTTGGTCTTTAAAGGTGCTCTGCATTTATATTTTGTTGTCTCAGAAAGGGCTAGCGAGATACCATCCTGTTATATCATATTGTGACTGTTTTGAGAAAGTGTTGTCATCCGAGTTTTATTATTATGGCTAGCTAGTTGATTATGCTATTGATATGAGTAAACTTGAGACCTATGCGTTATTGTGAATGTGGTTAGTTATAATCTTTGCTGAAAACTTGAATGCTGGCTTTATATATTTACAACAACAAGAGCAAACAGAATTTGTAAAAGTTTTTCTTTATCACTTTCAGTTTGTCAACTGAATTGCTTGAGGACAAGCAAAGGTTTAAGCTTGGGGGAGTTGATACGTCTCCAATGTATCTACTTTTCCAAACACTTTTGCCCTTGTTTTGGACTCTAACTTGCATGATTTGAATGGAACTAACCCGGACTGACGCTGTTTTCAGCAGAACTACCATGGTGTTATTTATGTGCAGGAACAAACGTTCTCGGAATGACCTGAAACTTCACGAAGACACTTTTCAGAAAATAAGAAAAATACTTGCCAAAGATGAAGGCCAGGGGGGCCACCACCTTGCCACGAGGGTGGGGGCGCGCCTGCCCCCCTAGGGCGCGCCCCCTACCTCGTGGGCCCCCTGTTGCCTCTCCGACTCCAACTCCACCACCATATATTGAGTTTCGATGAGAAAAAAATCAGAGAGAAGAAATCATCGCGTTTTACGATACGGAGCCGCCGCCAAGCCCTAAAACCTCTCGGGAGGGCTGATCTGGAGTCCGTTCGGGGCTCCGGAGAGGGGGAATCCGTCACCATCGTCATCATCAACCATCCTCCATCACCAATTTCATGATGCTCACCGCCCTGCGTGAGTAATTCCATCGTAGGCTTGCTGGACGGTGATTGGTTGGATGGGATCTATCATGTAATCGAGTTAGTTTTGTTAGGGTTTGATCCCTAGTGTCCACTATGTTCTGAGATTGATGTTGCTATGACTTTGCTATGCTTAATGCTTGTCACTAGGGCCCGAGTGCCATGATTTCAGATCTGAACCTATTATGTTTTCATCAATATATGAGTGTTCTGGATCCTATCTTGCAAGTCTATAGTCACCTATTATGTGTTATGATCCGTTAACCCCGAAGTGACAATAATCGGGATACTTACCGGTGATGACCCTTGTCGGTGTCAAAACCGGCGGATCTCGGGTAGGGGGTCCCGAACTGTGCGTCTAAGCTGGATGGTAACAGGAGGCAAGGGACACGAAGTTTTACCCAGGTTCGGGCCATCTTGATGGAGGTAAAACCCTACGTCCTGCTTGATTAATATTGATGATATGGGTAGTAGAAGAGTAGATCTACCACGAGATCAGAGAGGCTAAACCCTAGAAGCTAGCCTATGGTATGATTGTATGTTCTGTATGTTCTATCAACTAGCCTGGCCCTGGTTTATATAATGCACCAGAGGCCTAGGTTAACAAGAGTCCCAGCCGAATACGCCGGTGGGGAGAAGTCCTTGTCTTGATCGCCAAGTCTTTGTGGAATCTTCCTTGTATGCGGCAGCTGTCCGAACTGGCCCATGAGTATACGGCCATGGGGGGCCTCGGCCCAATCTAATAGATCGGGAGACGACGTGGTGAGTACCCCCTAGTCCAGGACACCGTCAGTAGCCCCCTGAACCGGTCTTCAAGTTAGGGACGCTCCTCGATTATTCCGAACTGTTCTTCATGTTCGGTCGTCGGTCTTGAAAACTGGTTCAACAAATCTTCTTTATCTTCGATCTTGAGGATCACTGAAATGCATTCGACGAGTTTACATGTCGGGTATCCGAGGAGCCCCTTTAAGTTTCCGGCCTTACCAATGCCTTGTTATTTTTACGCCACACCTCGGGTTTGAAGTTGTTCCCAGGCGGCAGCGTCCTCTTGCGTCCGAGCTCCAACGCCGGACTGTATTCGAGGTATCTTTTGCAACCGAGCACCAACGCCGGACCGCTTCCCAGCTCGCCGGAATGTATCCGAGCTCCAACGCCGGACTATGTATCCGAGCTCCAACGCCGGACTATATCTGAGGTGTCATAAATCACCTTGCTTCAAAGAAGTTTGAAGGAGTTTAGCCGAGTTTAATGCCGTAAATGCCCTCTATGGAGCCAGCCACTAGCGCCCGAGTTTTATGCCGGGCTGCTTCCGAGGTGGTGCACCACCCCGAATGTGGGCCGATTTTTGTGAATATTTTTTATTGGTGCAATTTATTCTCTGCCGAGATATATAGCCAGTAGCCGTCAAGGTGTGTATCGGTCTAAAACCCGAGATGCACCTGAAGGATGACGTAAGACCGCTGATCCTAGTAGCCGCTGAGACTCAGGTTGATTTGCAAAATCGGCCTGGGGATCAAGTCCAAGCTCGGCAGAATACTTCGGGACACTAAAAGCGGCGTGCTCAGTCCTCGAGACTCAGGTTGGGTGCGGCCGACCAACCTGAGGATCAAAATCTCCTCGGAAACTATATTGCACATAAAGTTTTCTGCATTGGACAAGCAATGCAGTAGCCCCCGAGACACTGGTCGGGTGGTAACACCAGATCAGGGGATCAATGTGCCCCTTTAATATTTGTAAATAATAAGCCCGAAGCCCAGTAGCCCCCGAGCCTTAATGCGGGCACGGGTGGCCGAATTAAGGATCAATATCCATAGTAAAACCGCAAATTATGTGTAATGACTCTATGTATCCAAGTACTTTACGTCATTAATGCTCGGATCTGCATTGTACAAAACTTTGTTGACCGACCATCGGCTTCCACCTCCTCGGCCAGGAGCCGAGGAGTGTTTGTCCTACTTTATAAAGCCTTTATGAGGGCAAATATTTACAACAAACAAGGCAATCTGGCCATACGGTTTTATAAACAAAGGTACGCAGAGAGTTATATTACTGTTTAACAGAAGAAATGTCTTCCAAAAAAAATAGTCCCGCTATCGGTTCCTTTCTTTGGGTTGTCATGCTAAGCATGATCATTAAACCTCAGCTCTAATGTAAGAGCAAAATATTGAGGATTTAGTTTGGGAGGCCAGTTAATAGCCCCCGGTAGTGTTCGGCGACAGTCGGGGTCAAGCCGTAAACACTTCGGCCAATGTTATGAACGGCCCATCATTTAACATAGTCATCGGATCGCTGACCAGTTTACGCTTATTGTGAAAGTCAGTTTTCGGCTTTCTCCACTGAGGTGCTTAACCATGTGAGCTGGAAGCACAATCGCAGTGGTTCTCCCTTTGCACGCCTAGCCGAACAAAACGGAACGTAGGAAGCAAGTGCAGGAGCCGGGCAACCCAACTATTGACCGAAGGCACAATTCGAAACTGATGCATATATAGCAATATCTGAGAATGTTTTTGCCGAATCCCTAAAGGTGTCCGGCGTTGCACTGCGAGACTAATGCTGGAAAAGCACAAATAGTTTAAAAGTGCCAAAAATCTTGGAAAACCAAGAAACGTCAGTAAAAACATGACGTTCGAACAATATCAAGTGTTCGGTGCCAATCCGAA
Organism: Triticum urartu; assembly: GCF_003073215.2. Taxonomy (NCBI): domain Eukaryota; kingdom Viridiplantae; phylum Streptophyta; class Magnoliopsida; order Poales; family Poaceae; genus Triticum; species Triticum urartu. The sequence continues at coordinate 704,512,831 of NC_053024.1, read as the reverse complement.
AGTTGGTCTTAGAAAAAAGAAGTGCTTATGTCGTGCTTTAACATGATACATCCTATCTCAAGACTTCGAGCGGGTCAGCCTACGGCTTCAACCTCCTATCCCGAGGGCGGAGTACTTCTCATCAGGCCAGTTTAGCAAACTAAACTCTAGCGGCTTTGAGAGAGAAATTAGGCTCCCCGGCTAGTGACCGCACACTCGTGTCGAAAAAAGGAATGATAAATAATAATAATAATAATAATAATAATAATAATAATAATAATAATAATAATAATAATACTTTGCAACGACTAAGAAGAAGAACACTTATTATAAAATGGCTCAAATAAACTTAAGAGCCCCCAAGTGACTTGAGTAAAAGAACGATTGCATGTACCGAAGTACTTATATCATATCTATGTTCAACCGAACTTTAAACGTGTCTTAACCGACCGTCAGCTTCTCCCTCTTCAGTCAAGGACCGAAAAGTGTTATGTACTCCATCTGTCGAGAATATCGACGGTGTTTCCAATAACCAGGCAATCAGGCCATAAGGCTGTAATAGACAAAGCGCGCTTAGGGAACTTATGCTATATTAGTGTAGGAAGCATCTTCGAAGAAAATAGTACCCCCACCGATACCTTTCTTCGGTGCTCATTGTTATTATGAGACTTGTGCAATAGATTTTTTGTACTCATGAGTTTCGTTGTGTGCCGACCATCATGGAAAACTATAAGAGCCCTAGCTTTCGGCTTCACCCAGTCTGAGGTCCGGCTCGGGCGACCCGATCGTGACAATCGTAGAGGTGCTCCCTTTACTCCCTAGCCGAACAATCGGGAACGTAGGGGTAAACACAGGAGCGAGGCAACCCAGCTTGCAAATCGCTTAAGTCAATATGGTGCATATTGTGGCGTAATACACGAACAAGGAACGAAGCCGTACAAGTATAATCATATGCAAGAGGAAAAGCTTCATAAAGGAAGCCCCAAGTAAACGGGGTATTTGAATTTATGCGTCACAAACAAAGTTTGGACAAGGAAATTTTTTACAAGCAACTTTTTTCCAAAAAAGTATAATGCTTGGTCGAACCAAACACAAGTTAGAAATTAAAACTTTGACCATGAAAGCGACTTAGCTGGTTAATGTGTTCGGTATTGATGACGCGGTCCGAGCTTGATGCGGGGCAAGGTTCCATCCCCCAAGCCGGTCCTGAGGTGGCGGAGCAGAGAGCTCGACACGCCGAAGTGGTGATATAGCACGGTCAATGCAGACCGGCAGAGTGACGCCGAAGTCCCGGGATCATTTTCCTGTGCACAAAAAATAGTGCAAATCGGAGATAATAGTAGTAATAATAAAAAATCGTTGCATAATAAATAATTTATGCAAAGTGAGTAATAAAAGAAATATGGCCTGGCACCGAAGTCAATGTCGATGCAGGGCGTCGGCGTGATGCGGTAAAGGCGTGGCAAAGCCTGAATTCACAGGTCGGTCCGAGTTCCGGATGCGGCGTTCGCCGGACTATGTACGGAAACTGACCGAAACATCACGCGACCGTCGTTAATGCGGCCATCATTTGATAGACCTATGTATAGATGATGGACAAACCAGAGTAATAATTCCTTGAGAAAAATGAACCCAAAAATACTGGGATTAATAGCACCTGGTTTATTTGTTGTAGCAATCCGAAGGAAGGTGATTCGCAAAATTGGGACTCGATCCGCACACCCATTGCCTGATGGGCGATAAAACAACGGCATGGCAATGCTGGCAAAGGTTGGCTCGCCGAGGCAAAGCCTTCGGTCCAGCTAACGTGACGGAGTTGGTCGGCTAGTGACGCCGAAGTGTCCGGAGTAAGTTGATGAAGAGATGGCGAAGCCTCCGGTCCAGCCGAGATGTCGAAGCCTCGATGTCAGCCGATGAGTCGAAGTAGGTCGGCGTGATGGACACCAGCTTGAAGAAGCAATAGTGCGGCCCTGCCGATGCAGGTCGTGACGTGGTCGATGCCGGCTTGATGAAGCGACCGTGTGATGATGCCGGTATGCCCGCTCCGTGAAATCCGTGGGGCGGCGGTGTTGGTGATGATTTATCCTTCGCAATGCCGAACTCTTGTTCGGCTTGCCGAGATGATGATCGAATGAATTGAGCTCGGCTCAATAAAGTGGCGACTAGTGTAGCGCAGGTCGGCAGCCGTGGAGCAATACCGCCGGACTGGTTTGACACCAGCGTGATGGTGAAGATTACCTCGAAGGAGGTTTAAAATTTTATGGATACGTGTTTAAAAACAACGCACAATACCATAGAAAAAAATTTCTTAAAAAAAGTTTTCCAATATCACGTTCATAAAGAAACATGAATTCGGGTCGGATCCGTATTCGCGCAGAAAACAGATCCGGAAATTGGTACACTCATCGGAAGTTTCGCGGAGTTTGAACCGTTGGATCGAGCTGAAATTTGGAAGGGTGGTAGATATAGGATTTCCGCAGTAGATGAACGGTTGGATCTTCCAAAGGACCTCCGAGCTGGGCTCTGGAGACCATGCCCTACACTCGTCCAGATTCCCGTCCAGATTTGACAGGGCTCCAGTATATCGTAGATTGTCGGGGATTTCTTCATCGGAACTCGACGAAATTTTCCAGGGTTGTTGTAGACTCAATTCCGCACAATTCCACCAAAGGGATCGTCAAAGAGATGCTCTAAAGGGTGGTGGCAGCGGATACAAGTTTGTTGTTCGGAAAATAGCATGGTCGCCCGAGGGCAATGTTGATGTTGAGCCCCCGAGCTCCATGGATGATTCCTCCATGATCTTGATAGAGATTGGAGTTGATGTTGATGAAGGCCCTCGTCCGAACATGATGATCGGAGATGGAGCATGGTCCTCGGTCGAGCCAAGGTGACCAGTCGAGCCGGCGAAAGATGCCGGCATCGCAGTTGACCTGCAGACGAGCCATCGATCCTTTTGCCGATCACACAGCGGAACTCTCAATGAAAGCACCAATGTCGGTGTCAAAACCGGCGGATCTCGGGTAGGGGGTCCCGAACTGTGCGTCTAGGCTGGATGGTAACAGGAGGCAAGGGACACGAAGTTTTATCCAGGTTCGGGCCCTCTTAATGGAGGTAAAACCCTACGTCCTGCTTGATTAATATTGATGATATTGGTAGTATAAGAGTAGATCTATCACGAGATTAGAGAGGCTAAACCCTAGAAGCTAGCCTATGGTATGATTGTATGTTCTGTATGTTCTATCGACTAGCCTGGCCCTGGTTTATATAATGCACCAGAGGCCTAGGTTAACAAGAGTCCTAGCAGAATACGCCGGTGAGGAGAAGTCCTTGTCTTGATCGCCAAGTCTTTGTGGAATCTTCCTTATATGTGGCAGCTGTCCGAACTGGCCCATGAGTATACGACCATGGGGGGCCTCAGCCCAATCTAATAGATCGGGAGACGACGTGGTGAGTATCCCCTAGTCCAGGACACCGTCAAGCGTAGTTTGAGGAGTTCATGTATTCACTATGTGTTAATGCTTTGTTCCGGTTCTCTATTAAAAGGAGACCTTAATATCCCTTAGTTTCCGTAAGGACCCCGCTGCCACGGGAAGGTAGGGCAAAAGATGTCATGCAAGTTCTTTTCCATAAGCACGTATGACTATGTTCGGAATACATGCCTACATTATATCAATGAACTGGAGCTAGTTCTGTGTCACCCTAGGTTATGACTGTTACATGATGAACCGCATCCGGCATAATTCTACATCACCGATCCATTGCCTACGAGCTTTCCATATATTGTTATTCGCTTATTTACTTTCCCGTTGCTATTGCTATCATCACTGCAAAATACCCAAAACATTGCTTTTACTAACGTTACCTTTTGCTACCGTTACCACTACTATCATATTACTTTGCTACTAAATACTTTGTTGCAGATATTAAATTTTCAGGTGTGGTTGAATTGACAACTCAGCTGCTAATACTTGAGAATATTCTTTGGCTCCCGTTGTATCGAATCAATAAATTTGGGTTGAATACTCTACCCTCGAAAACTGTTGCGATCCCCTATACTTGTGGGTTATCAATGCCTAACATGGGCATGCCCACCTTCTTGCAAAAGTTGGGGCCAGTCTTGAGATTTCTAAAAAAACACCATGTTTAACAAGGAGTGTTTGCGGTCACCAAAAGGGTTCGTTTGGGAGCACCTTGTTACTCGACATCCCTTAAATGAACCCATTTTTTTCATGATCTTGTATGACCAATGCAAGGCATCATGCCAAGTTGTGTGGGTTTTCAACATTTTTTGCAATTTTTGGAGTTTTCTTGAGTAACAAAGGTTGATAAATGGCCGAACATATCACAACTTGCATACGGCGTCGGAAGTCGTTCAAACTAGATATGAATGCCTACAATGGGCATGTCCGCCTACTTGCAAAAGTTGGGGTTATTTTAAGAATGTCCCAAAATTGACCATGTTCAATGAAGTGTGTTCGGATAGGCCACAAGGGTCCGTTTGAAAGCACGTTGTTTTCCGACATCCGTCGTGCTAAGACCCCATAAAACCAACGCAGCAGAAAAGCAACCGCCACAGATGAAGAGTGTAGATCAAAAGGATCCATCCTGAAAACACACGAACGAAGACGAAGGACGAACAGATCCGAGCAAATCCACCAAAGACAGATCCGTCGGAGACACACCTCCACATGCCCACCGATGATGTTAGATGCATCACCAAAACAGAGGCTAGGCAAAGAGAACTTTATTCCATCTTCAGGGGGCCGCCACCGTCTTGTCTTCCGGAGCAGGACACAAACCCTAACAAAGCTCGAAAAAATATCTAAAAACTGAGCCGTCCCACCAGCAAGGGGCGAGATCCACTCCACCTCCATGGCCCTAAGGCCACTGGAGACGGGACGGACCGGCCCCGGCGCTGGCGCACTAGTAAAAAAAGGGTCTAATCCCGGTTTGTAATTAAACCGGCACTAATGTGACCATTAGTACCGGTTCCAACGGCTAGGCGGGCGGCGCTCATTAGTACCGGTTCGTGGCAAACCTTTAGTACCGGTTCGTGCCACGGCTTTTAGTACGGGTTGGTGGCTCCAACCGGTACTAAAGGGGCTCCAACCGGTACTAAAGACCCCCCCCCTTTAGTACCGGTTGGAGTCACCAACTGGTACTAAAGATGGTGCGCTGCCACCCGCAGTGCATAATGTTTAGTCCCACCTCGCTAGTTGAGAGGAGCTCGCACCGGTTTATAAGCCCCGCCGCGGCTACCGTGTCGAGCTCCTCTCTAAGCAGGCCTTTGTGGGCCTATTGCAAGTCTTCTGCCCTATGGGGCCTACTGGGCCGTACGGGCCTGCATCCTGGCCCAAGTAGAGATTGGGTTTCTAGTCATATGCAGCCTGTGCCGGCCCAGTAGGCGGGCTGTTGTTGCTTTATTTCAAAAATAAAAATAAAAAAATCCTTACCAACTGGGACTAAAGGTCCCCCAGACCACGACGCGCCTCGTGCCACGTAGTGAGCCTTTGGTCCCGGTTCGTGTTGAACCGGGACTAAAGGGGGGACCTTTAGTCCCCACTCTTTAGTGCCGGTTCCAGAACCGGTATTAAAGGTCCTTACGAACCGGTACTAAAAGTCGTTTTTCTACTAGTGGCGGGAGGTAAAGTACCCTAGTTTTTTGGAGGCGGCCGCTGGCTAGGAGGTCTGGTAATTTATTGCATGTATAAGATTAATTATGTATGGCTGGATCAATGGTTTTATATGATTATATAATCCATATATCCTACCATTGATTATGAAAGGGTAAGGAGAGATCTTCTTCATAGATGTGTTTAGAGGGATTATATCGAAAAAGAAGTGTTAGTGATTAGGGAAGCGGGCATAAATATTGCATGTTATCCAAGCGTCTAGAACAAGCCCGCCTGACCTTTTATACAAGGCAATAGTACATGCCTAGAAGAAGAAGAAGAAGAAGAAGAAGAAGGGCAGGTGGGGAGGAGAGAGCTGCCGTCCATTTTCACATGATCCACTCGATACGCCAGCTTGTCCCGACCCAGCCATTATGTAGCTGCGCCAGCTAGTAGGCCGAGTCGTAAAATCCTATTGGCCGCTCATTGCGGCAAACTGCCGGCGCTTCGCACAGGGGCGAGCGATCGAGTGATGCTTTGGGCCGGCCCACTTAACTTACAAACTGCCCCACCGCTGAAACTTCTAGAAGGTTTCATGAACCAGTTTTTTCCTTTGATTGGTTTTCCACCATTTTTCACTTTTCTGTTTCGTTTTCTTTTCTTTGTTTTCGTTTTCTTTTCTTTGTTTTCGGTTTTTGTTTATTTTTCATTTTTCATTTTTTGTTTTTTGTTTCCTTTTCTTTTTCAAGTTTATTTTTCTTTTTCAGAATATGTTCGCAGTTTTACAGAATGTTTATGATTTTCTTTTTTCTTTCTTTTTCTTTAAAAAAAATCAAGAAATTTAAATTTTGTTCGTGTTTCCCAAAAAATGTTCTCAAAATTCAAAAAATTTCTCATTACACAAAAAAGTTCAAAACTTTTGGAATTTCGAAAATGTACCGGACTTCAATTTTTTATTCACATATTCAAAAAATGTTTGTGCTTCCAAATTTGTTTGGGATTTTTCAAAATTTGTTCTCAAGATTCAAAAAATGTTCGTGCTTAAAAAAAAGTTCGGTCTTCCAAATTTGTTCTCAAGATTCAAAAATCGTTTGTGCTTTAAAAAATTGTTTATAAATTCCTAAAATGTTCATGTTTTCGAAAAATCTTTGGGAAATTCAAAATTTGTTCACATATTAAAAAAATTCATGTTTCAAAATGTATTCACAAATTCAAAAAATTGTCCGCATGTTTAATTTTTTTTCACTAATTCAAAAAATAGTTCACATATTCCAAAAAATACTGCAGTTTTGAAAATTTGTAATTGGCTGAATTGGTTTTTATTTTTCGCCGCTGTGGCAGTTTATTTAACCTCCTGCTGCTATTGTTTTGCCTTAGCTAGCCTGGCGCAGTGGCTAGAGCAACACGTGCAACTATGGAAGGTCGTTGTTCGAATCCTCCCTCTTTTTTGGCGAATTTTTCATTCCTTGACGGACAGCGAATGGGCCGGCCCCAGTTGCACGACTCCTGTGCGTCACGCGACCTATTTTGGCCGCAAAATGCGGCATATAGGAGGTCTCGGCCGAGCCAGCTGTTGTCTTCCGGTGCGGTCGCCTGCATCTTGTGCAGATTGGCCTGCCTAAAGCATGAGGCGTGCGTCCTTTCAGCGTTTTGTTTTCTTTCCTTTCCTTTTTCCTTTCCCTTTTTTTGTTCTTTTCATTTACTTATTTTTTGGTTTATATTTTGAAATATTTTGAATTAATATTTCGAAATTTAAATTTATATAAAATGTTCATTCCACGTTCACAAAATGTTCATGCAGTGTTAGAAAAATGTTGTGCATCTTTTAGAAAATGTTATAGCATTTAAAAAGATGTTCATCAGATTAAAACAATTCAAATTTCTCTAGAAAATCTTCATGGCATGTTCAAAAATATTTCTACGATGTAAAAAATATTCATGTAGTTCAAAAAATATATATTGCATACATTTTAAAAAATTGACATGTTAAAAAACTGTTCATGGTATTTTTAAAAATGTTGATACAATGTAAAAAAAATGTTGCCGTAATTCAAAAAAAGATGTTTCATGCCATTCAAAAAATGTAATGGATGCCAATGCATCGAGTTGTTTGGATTACAAATATATAGTCTGTGATTACAACATATAAATAATCTCCATTTACAGCTGAAGCTGCAGACTGTCATTCTTTTGGGTGGAATAGATCACTCAATACACCAGCACATATACTAGTGTATGTTCAACCAGGATTCAGGTATGGATGTAGAAAATAAAGGGATTCAGATCAACACCTAGATGATATGGTTTCACCCAGTCCAGCACCTTCTGCTCGTCCTCTGGGCGGTTCCCCATCGACACACCGGCGCCCCGTGATGAGCTCATAGAGCAGCACGCAGTAGCTCCAGGTATCACTGTTGGCCGTCATATACCAACTTATGTTGTTCGGTTAATACTTTACATTGCTGACATGTATCTGAAAATCTGAATGTACAACGTCCCTATGATGCCACGACTTGAAGAATCAGATTTTCAACCACACAGCATGTTGTGTGAATCTTGAAAGACACACAGAGAACAATTAATTACCTCAGTAACGAGTAATGACAGCGATACACAGGGTGTCAATAGAGAAATTTCCCACCTCGGCACCGCTAAGCTAAACCCCAAGTTGACGAAGAGAGTCAGGGCCGACAAGGTATATTCGTCTTCGACTGCTCTCGTATCGGAAGACCACCACACCCTTGTAAGCTGCCCGTGGAACACCGTCCTTAGAAATTGGCCGAAAAAAATAAAATATGAGCAATAATGTTTTGCACCGGTAGACTACTACTCCCTCCGTTCCACAACACATGCCTTCCATTTATCAAAATATAGATGTATCTAGACATGTTTTAGTATATAGGTACATCCATTTTTGGACAAATGGAAGTCAAGTATTTTGGAACGGAGGGAGTATTACTCAGGTTCTTACGCATTTCTAGTCCAAATGCAAAATTGCATTTTTCTAATAGAGCAAAGAATCACCACTCAGAGATTTATCACTTGCCATACTTGAGAACGAAAGATAAATGAATTAAATTGGGTTAGCAAGGGAACCTTCCACTCTTCAAATACTCCAAACTGACGAGCTACACGCTCGAAATCGCTCTGATCGTTATACTGAATCCTTACGTCCACATCCAGATTGTGGGCCTTCAACAAATCATCGGATCCACGCACAGGTGTGGCATTAGCGACATCTTTCCCAAATTTGATCAAGAACTTGTCCTAATGTTACCAACACAAGCATTAGACACACTCTTATGGAAACATCAACTTTCTCTCTGAGGAGCAGATTAAATCTTACCTCCGTGAGGTAGCTCAGGTCCTCGGAGTTCCAGTCAATCTGCGGGGCACAAGGTAAATCTCAGCAACAAAGAGCTTATAAATTTTGTACAAACTGAAATATATATGAAGATTGCATACATGAGCATTATTTAACTTGATTGGTTTCAAGTACTGATCGAAGAACTGTCCCATGCTTGATCCCTGGAGTGGACGCATAAAAACACAAGTGTTAAATGCCAGCAAGCCAGAGTCAATGGCTCAAATACTCAAGGGCTAGTCAGCTGGTTGTTACTGCATGCAAAAATGCAGTCATCAATTTGCATTGTAATAGAGTAGCCAACATACATGCTCGCCAAAGTTGTATGTTCTGCATACTTCTGGTCGAATAAATTGCCGACCTCCGTGTACCTCCTTTAGCCTCACCCAATCATCCCAATAAGTAAACTCTTGTCAAGGAAGAAACAGCTGATACAAGGTAGTAAAAAAAAGCATAGCTGCTAATCTAAGAATCAGTAGGCAACAGTAAGGATATGCTTTGGGCCACTTTGGTGATAGCTCCATCCATGTTGACTTTGTTAGCATCCATCCAAGCCCAGGAAAGAAGTCCGAACGATAAAGAGCTTCTGCAATGCATTATCTACAATAGTGAGTAACTTTCCCTATCAATGCGGAAATAAAGTTGAACAAATGCTTATCAGAATACTAACTTGGGTCATAAACGAACTGCTTCTGCCCATTGTCATTCCAAGAAGAAACAGCCATTATCGACCTACAATACCACAACAACAACAACAGTTACAGTAACCTAATTAGAAACACTTGATATTAATCAATTGCCTTTGCCATCAATAGTCAGAGTACAGTTGTAACATACTTGTCAGTATCAAGTAATTTCGCTGCAGCTTCGAAGTAGTCGAAGAAATCTGGGGCTATCTCCATGTCATCTATTAACCATTAAACCATGGAAATGAGATGGCATGTGCAATATATATAAGAACAAGACAGTTGAAGAATCATCAAAGAGATCAGACCTTCCAGAATGATTACTCGACCAAAATTATGCTTAATGAATAGCTCATCCAAGGCCCGTTTATAGTGGTCTGAATTGAGAAACATATTTAGAACAAAAATCAATCATTCCATCAGCCTTAAGAAATACCGCATCAATTGAGGATCACCTACTAGCTATCTTGTAATATGCAATGTTTTCCCCAGGACTTTCAGTGTGCACAGGTTCAAGATCTACATGCTGCACCACATCAAAGGGAAAAGGAACACTGAGTGCTAGCTAAACAAATCATTTGCTCGTAGCCTGTATGTCTAGAGAAGTACTGTAAATGCTATTTAGACAAGACTGAACTGATAAAAGGTGCAATCATCCAGATCCAATATCCTCCCAGCCCCACCCCTTCTCCATGCATTACACGGTTTTCTCAAGGGTAGCAGTTCCAATTGATGCTGTACCAGGGGCATACCATTTCATGTTTGGACCATTGACATCGCTCATTTGACATCCACCCACATAACCTACTTTCGCAGTACCAAAATAATCTCCTGAAGAAGTTAAAACTGGCAATACGCTTCAAGTCCTACCTCCATCTAGATTCGCTACCACCTCTTGGTACATCTACAGCTTCTTGCAGGCCAAATTATCAATTTTATTTATTTATTTTTGCATTCATATAGCTACTTAGAGTAAGCAGTCACGCAATAACTTGTAGTATCAGCTATGCTAGCAATATTACAGGAGAAGCAGAGCATGTTCTGTTATGGTATGAGGCAATTGAGCATAGAGCAAGTGTTTCTTTCCACACCTGCATAAATGTTATTTGGGCATAACTCAAGGCCTTATTTTTTACTTCTCCATTAGTTCCATCCTGCAATTGGAAGAAGCAATGTAAAAATATCCTTCCACACACTTAAAGAGACCGAGAACAAGAACTGAAATTACTATTAGCATTACCTGTGATATAAACAGTGGGAATTTTGAAGCAACTGCTTTCTGATACCTGGAAGAGTCATTGTCCATCATGTGGTAAGGAAGTGTGTTCTACAAAGTACACACAAACTGAAGCTACATGGAAGTAAAAGGGGCAAATAGGCTGTAAACAGATTAGGGAGTAATGGTCTAAGTTTCCTTATGAGATGTTTGTTGTATGACAAGTGAGGTGACAAGATTTCAATTTGATTTCCTATATAATACACAGGTGTCATCGACAGAGTGGGCTCTCATCAACATATAATAGCATAGGAAATTCTTCTTTTTTGGAAAACAGAGGAATGGGGACGAAGCGTACTTGAGGATAGATTCAACTGTCCTCTGCAAATAGTCTGGTCGATTGCAAGCCATTATGACAACAGCGGCGACGGGGAGATCAGGTTGATCCTGTAGAGCAGAACAGGTTAACATCTTGGATTATGCCCTGGAATGAGCCTGACACGGAGAGGAAGAGGGGGCTTACTGCTTCCGCGTGGACGACGCGTCCGGCGTCTTGAGAGGACTGGGTAGAAAAGAGCCGCACCTGAACAGAAACGGGAAACCGAAGTAGAGGCGGTCAGATCCCTGGCCGGCGACTGGCTGAGCCGGATGGATCTGATCCGTGGAGAGAGCAGAGCAAAGGAGGGGGGAGGGGTTTACTTGGATGTAGATGAAGGCCGCGGCGGCGGCGATGAGGAGGAGGCGCCGGAGGTAACGCGGGTTATGAGCCATCGCCGGCGAGCAGGCCGTGAACGGCGGAGGAAGAGCAGTCCCCGGCCTGACTTGACTCCGCTCCTGTAACACACACTGCTTTGCCTTACAATGGGTTTTTTTTTTCTGCGAGAAGGATTTCACATGGATATTACACAAAAAACTTTGGTTGGACCACACTTCGTTGGGGCCCGCATGTTCAAACTTTGGTTGGACCGTATTATGTGAGCTCTCTCCTGGTCGACCCTCTTGAATGACGCCTCGCCCTACACTAGTGCAGAACCGGGCTATAGCACCGGTTCGTAAGGCCCTTTAGTGTCGGTTCTGTAACCGGCATTAAAGGATGAGAACTAAAGATTCAACACGAACCGTCACTAAAGGGCTACCACATGGCACGAGCCAACGCCACGGGCGGGAAGACCTTTAGTACCGGTTTGTAACACCAACCAATACTAAAAGGTTTGGGGTTTTTTGCATTATTATTTATTTTCCCTTTAATTTTGTGTTTTCTATTTAATTTAGAGATTGTTTTTACATTATAATGAGTTATTAAATCACTAGGTGAAAGAATCACGGATTAGTTTTAAGTGAATGAATCCTAATCCATATTACTTGATCACTTAGCTAGGATCCATCCAGTTAAAACTAATATCCGTGGTTCTTTTATAAATGACATATTAATATAAAAACTCTTGCATCATATCATCACCAACAACACTCTAGGTAATCATCATCATAGTCATTACCACTATTTAATCATCATAATCATTACCGGTACACCACCAACACTAGCTTAAAGAAGAAACATCTCCTTATACCAGAAGCAAAGATATCATCGAGTTCAACATGATCATGAGATTATAAGCGTTCATAAGACCACAAAAGCAAATCAATTTGAGATAGATTAAGTTCGGGACAAAGAACACAGACATGAGAGGACAAAGTACTAAGAGCAGGAACTATCTAATCACTCGTGCTGCTCTTTCTCGGGTAAAATAGCATAGAACATGTGTAGCTCTCCTGATTCATCATATTGGAGCATGCAGATGAATCTGTCTCCTAATCGTGGGTTGTATTTCTGATTGCTGCCCCCTAGTACTTCTCTGCAATCATTCACAATTTTACTCCAGTCTTTCACTATTAAGCATTCCTCGGTTTTAGAAATTCTGAATGCACTCATGTGTGATGTAGGATGTCTTGGCCGTAAGCTAACCATTGACATGCGATCTTTAGTACCGATCCACTGAGGCACAACTATCATCAGGAGTCCCTGTTGAAGAACATCGTATAATAACATACTTAGCAATGAAGTTTAGCTTGAAAAATAATGTATGCAAAAGATGCACTGAGGACAAATGGTAAAAATCTTACCATATTTCCTAAATAGATGTGACCGTAGTTCAATACGAACACAATTGGTTGCACGTTTTGAGTACTAAGATTTTCAAATTCAGTAAATAATTTCTCTTGACAGCATCAAGATCCTCAAGCCATGAAACGTAACGACTTATCTCCTCGCAGTTTAGTTCGTCCCCGGGACAGTGGACGATCATGTCTACCAAGCGTCAGACATGTTTGCTTGAATGGAAATAAGCTGTCAATAGAAATTAGTTGTCAACTATTTTGAAATAAACAATATCGAAGACATAAATATGATTGAGAAACTCACATAATGATATACCTGGAGGCGTCTGCACATTGACCCAAATGTCTCTATTACCTTTAATATCATCTTCCGGACGAATATCAAAGGTGATGACCATATCAGGCTCAAATGCATAAGTCTTGCATAGTACTTGCCAAGTTTTCCATTCAAAATAGGTGTAGGTGTCTGCATTGTACAATTTGACGTCGAAAGTATAACCATATTCGGTCTTCAAGTAAACTCTCTTTACCTCCATAGTTTTCTTAGAACTAAAATCTATCTTATCCAAAACAAAAAAATTCTTACATGGCAGGGGATACGCTAGTAGAATAGTAAAAAATTAAAATTATAAGTTGAAGCAAATGAAGCATAAGTCATGTTTAATTACGAAAAAAGACTTGTCATTGTGACTTACTGTATCCACTTCGAAGGTCTCATCCAGCTTGATGCTGAATCGCCTATCATCAATTAAGAAATTTCTGTCGCACAGGTCGCACTCGTCTTCACAGTATTCGCACATACCAAAATCGTTTTCTTCGCCAGACAACATTTCTTATGCTCATAGTTGAAATATCAATTGATAGACACTTACTAGTTCAATTAATTCAACGAGTTCTATTAATTCAACTAAGCACTTACTAAAAATAAACTAGTTTTATTAATTTTCTTACTAAAAATAAAGTAGCTACTTCTATATAGTAAATTTTTATTAGATGATCAAATATCATATACCTAAATTAAATATATCTAATTCATCTAACATTAATATATATAATTCATCTACAACTAAAAGTATAAAAACTAACTCATCTAACATTAATATATAGCTAATTCATCTAACATTTGACATTAATATCTAACATTTCTATCTAATTCATCTAACAATTGACATTAATCTAACATTTATATAAACTAAAAGTATAAAAAACTAAAAAACAGAAAATAATTAAAAATATATGTCTCTGTTTGTGTGTACTCTCTGTGTGTGTATGTGTACTGTGTGTGTGAGGGCCACCGGCCATGGCGCGGCAGGGCCCGGGCTGTCGATCTTACAGCGAGGCGACGACCGGCAATGCGAGGCGACAGGGGGCGGCGACAGGCTGGGGCGGCGACGGGGACGGGCCAGGGCGGGGACATACGGGGACGGGCCGCGGGCGGCGCACGCGATCGACGTCGAGGACGGGCGCGCGCGGTGACGAGGGCGGGGACGGGCACGCGCGACTGGGACGGGGACGGTGACGGCGACGGGCGCGCACGGCGGGGACGTGCGCGACGACGACGGGGACGGGCGCAACAACGAAGAAACAGATAAAGAAGAAACTAACTGAAATTTTCGTAAGTGCTATATATATAGAAGGGGCCTTTAGTACCGGTTGGAGCCACCAACCGGTACTAAAGGTCAAATTTGGCCAGGCCAAACGGCGGGAAGGGCACCCTTTAGTACCAGGTGGTGGTCCGAACCGGTACTAGAGACCCCCCCTTTAGTATCGGTTGGAGCCACGAACTGGTACTAAAGGGGTGCGCTTCCATCCCCGGTGCACAAAGTTTAGTCCCACCTCGTCGAGCGAAGGGCAGCCGCACTGGTTTATAAACTCAACCGCGGCTGTTTCTTCGAGCTCCTCTCTAAAGTAGGCTAATGGGACTAACTTTGCCGCACTGCCCTGTGAGCCTGCTAGGCCTTATGGACCTGCATACACGCCCAAGGCCAAGCAAGCCCATTGGGCAGCGCGCAAATTTGTTTTTTATATAGTTTTTTTTTCTGCTTTATTTATGCACAGAGCTTCTATATACCACTGGATTCCACCAGAATGTTATGTGGAAAACACGGCACCCTATCCCTTCCCTGACGGGAACCTGGATACCATAGCATAGGAACCTCGAAAATACGTATTATAGGTTGGTTATTTTTATTTATTTCTGAGTTGTTTTTGCTGTATTTAGAGTTTCTTTGTGAATATTTTTGTTTTAGGTAGAATTTTTTTACAAACTTTATGTTAGTGCCAGTAGTTTTCAAATTTGAATAGTTTAAATTTGAATTACTTAAAATTTGTGTGAATCACTAGTTTGTGAATAACTTAACTTTAAAAATAGATTTTTCAGTTATTCTTTTTTCTTATGTTTAATATTAGTGTGTTTTATCATTATATTCAAATTGGTAATACCTCTGGAGTTGTAATAAGTTTTAAAAAATGAAGTGCCTTTGTAACAAATGATTTTTTGTCCGAAACGCTGATACTTCGAAAGAGATTGTCCAGTTTTTACACGAAATGCATCCAGTCTTTGCCGTAACTCTCTCTATTTTTTTTTCACATGCTATGTGGGTGAAATGGTGATACCATGCCAAGTTTTAACCTTTTTAGAGTTCATTTATAGTGCTTTTCAATTTCAGAGTCATTTAACTCAAAATAAATCAGTAAATGCATGAAAAATAACAAATGATGTCAGAAAGGGTTGAAAGTTGATGATGTGACTTTGAATGGTCCATACTGAACGAGAAAAAGCCTGGAGTTGTAATAAGTTTTAAAAAATGAGGTGTGTTTGTAATAGATGAGTTTTCGTCCGAAACGCTGATACTTCGAAAGAAGTTTTCGAGTTTGTACACACAGTGCATTCAGTTTTTGTCGTGGCCCTCTCTACTTTTTTGCACATGCTATGTGGGTGAAATGATGATACCATGCCAAGTTTCAACCTTTTCAGAGTTCATTTGTACTGCTTTTTAATTTCAGGGTCATTTAGCTCAAAACAAATCAGTAAATGCATGAAAAATAGCAAATGATGTCAGAAAAAGTTAAAAGTTGATGACGTGACTTTGAATGGTGCATACTGAACGCAAAAAAGTCTGAAGTTATAATAAGTTTAAAAATGAAGTGCCGGTGTAACAGATGAGTTTTTGTTCAAAACGTTGATAGTTCAAAAGAGATTGTCCAGTTTGTACATGAAGTGCATCCAGTTTTTGCTGTAACCCTCTCTACTTTTTTGCATATGCTATGTGGGTGAAATGATGACACCATGCCAAGTTTCAACCTTTTTAGAGTTCATTTATAGTGCTTTTCAATTTTAGGGTCATTTTGCTCAAAACAAATCAGTAAGGAAAAAGTCCAAAACAAACCTTCAATTTGTAGGCGGAAGCTAAATCAAACCCCGAACTCTCAATCCCTGAAATCAGCACACCAAACTCTCTAATCCCGGTCTATTTTAAATCTTGACAGAACATGGCCGGGATTTATTGAATTGGGTCGGCCCAGTAGCGCAATTGCTCGCGCGACACTAATCTGTTTTTTTCTTAGTTTCTTCCTTTTGCGTTTTCATTTCTTTTTTCATTTTTACACATGTCTAATTTTTCTCAGTACCCAATGTACATTTTTAACGCACACATTTAATATTTTTGGATAAAGTTTTGATATTTTAAAATATATTATGTACATTTATAAATTACATGTTTTCAAAACTTTTTGAATACATGGTAATATTTTTTCAACTACATGTTTTATATTTTCTTAATGATGATAAACATTTTATAAAACTACACAACACTCTTTTACGTGGTTCAACATTTTAAAATTTGCATACACTTTTTTCAAGGACATGCCACATATATTCTGTTAAGGTTTTGACACATTCTTTTACATCACGCAAACATTTTTTTACATTGTAAACACATTCTTTTAAAAATGTCACAAACACATTTTTTGGAACTCGTGATCATTCTTGAAATGTTACATTTTTTAATGTATAAAACATTTTTTTAATTACATAAATATTATTATACAATGTATAAACATTTGGATTGGCCCATACATTTTTTAAAACTTGTGATATTTTTTAGGTGTCACAAAATATTTTCCG
Organism: Triticum urartu; assembly: GCF_003073215.2. Taxonomy (NCBI): domain Eukaryota; kingdom Viridiplantae; phylum Streptophyta; class Magnoliopsida; order Poales; family Poaceae; genus Triticum; species Triticum urartu. The sequence continues at coordinate 704,495,733 of NC_053024.1, read as the reverse complement.
GTTTCAGAAAATGTTTATGTATCAAAACATGTCCACACTTTAATATTTTGTTCAGGTTGCAGAAAAAGTTTATGTTTCAAAAAGCGTTTGCACTTTAAAATTTTGTTCATGTTTCAAAAAATGTTTATAAAGGTCTTCGCTTTTTCAAAGTTGTTGGTTTTTTTAAAAGTATTCAAAATTTTCAAAAAGTTCTCACACTTTACAAAATGTTCAAAGATTTCATAAATAAATACGTTTTCAATAAATGTTTGCCCCTAAAAAAATCTTTACAATGTTCAGCTTTTTTGTTTTCTGATTAAATATTTCGGGCCTCTGCTATGTCAGTCATAGTCGTCTGTTGTAGTGGCTACCAGGCCCCAAGTTCGACTCCACATCATGTTTTTTTCTATTTTGGAATTATTACGTCGCCCGTTAAGAAAAAGAAAGAAAGAATTTTTTACGTCGCGTGTTAAGGAAAAAAAACTCGCTTCATGTCTGGTGGGCTGGCCCAGTCGAGTCCACTGCCAACAATCCGAAACATTTTTTAAATACATTATTTATGAAATTCCAAAAACAGTATTAAAAAATGTGACGCAATTTTGAAAATATGAAATATTTTTCATAGCATATGAAAAACTGTTGGAATTCTGAACATTTTTTTGATAAATGTGATTTTTTTGAAATCGCGTACAGTTTTTTAAAATGCTAATAGAGTTGATTTTGTGCGAAACACAAAATCCCAAACAGTTTTTAAAAACACAAAACGAATTGGATTTGTGCGAAAAATATAAAACAGAAACATTTTTAACTTTTGAACAATTTTAGAAATGTGCGAACATTTTTTAAATCTCACGAATTCTTGTTGTGTTATAGTGGGCCGGCCCAAATTCTAGTTCGTGAGAGTAGGTGGAATCCCGGCCTGGATTGTAGTCTTCCCAGCGTGCCAAACAGGTCTAGGGTCCAAAATAGACCGGGATTACAAGTTCAGAGTGCCAATTTCCGGGATTCAAAGTTTAGGGTTTGATTTAGCTTTCGTCTATAACTTCAAGGGTTATTTTGGACTTTTTCCAATTAGTAAATACATGAAAATAGCAAATGATGTCAGAAAGGGTTGAAAGTTGATGACGTGGCTTTGAATCGTGCATACTGAATGCAAAAAAAAAATCTAAAGTTGTAATAAGTTTAAAAAAATGAAGTGCCTTTGTAATAGACGAGTTTTCGTCCGAAACGCTGATACTTCGAAAGAGATTGTCCAGTTTGTACACGAAGTGCATCCAATTTTTACCGTAACCCTCTCTACTTTTTTGCACATGCTATGTGAGTGAAATGATGATACCGTGCCAAGTTTTCAACCTTTTCAGAGTTAATTTGTAGTGCTTTTTAATTTCAGAGTCATTTAGCTCAAAACAAATCAGTAAATGTATGAAAAATAGGAAATGATGTTAGAAAGGGTTGAAAGTTGGTGACGCGGCTTTGAATGGTGCATACTGGACGCAAAAATGTAAAAATATACATCAAAAATACATTGATCATCAATGATCTTTTTGTGTAGAATCTGAATTGTCAATAGGAATGCGACCATAGATCCTACACATAGAGTTCAATGAATTCCAAGTGGTTGTGATAGTTTGAGAAATAAAAAATTTAAGGTGGCAAAAACCCTGTTTGCGGAGCGAGGTGGGACTAAAAAAACGCTGCATGGCGAATCAACTAAAAAACTTTAGTACCGGTTTGTGGCATGAACCAGTACTAAAGGGGCTGGTGGGGCCCCAGCCTGCCAACAGCCTGCCACGGCCTCTTTAGTACCGGTTCATGGCACGAACCGGTACTAAAGGTTCGCCACGAACAGGTACTAATGAGCGTCGCCTGCTAATACGTCTTCAATGTATCTATAATTTTTGATTGTTCCATGCTACTATATTATCAATCTTGGATGTTTTATATGCATTTATATGCTGTTTTATATGATTTTTGGGACTAACCTATTAACCTAGAGCCCAGTGCCAGTTTATGTTTTTTTCCTTGTTTTTGAGTTTTACAGAAAATGAATACCAAACGGAGTCCATTTGACGTGCCAATTTTTGATGATTTTTTATGGATCAAAAGAAGCCCCCGGAGTAAAAGAGTTGGGCCAGAAGAGTCCCGAGCCGTCCACGAGGGTGGGGGCGTGCCCCCCTATCTCGTGGACGACTCAGAGACCCCCCCGACTTGTTCCCGACGCCAAAAATTCCTATAAATACCCAAACCTCCAAAAAATAACCTATATCGGGAGTTCCGCCGCCGCAAGCCTCCGTAGCCACCAAAAACCAATCTAGACCCGTTCCGGCACCCTGCTGGAGGGGGGAATCCCTCTCCGGTGCCCATCTTCATCATCCCGGCGCTCTCCATGACGAGGAGGGAGTAGTTCACCCTCGGGGCTGAGGGTATGTACCAGTAGCTATGTGTTTGATCTCTCTCTCTCTCGTGTTCTTGATTTGGCACGATCTTGATGTACCGCGAGCTTTGCTACTATAGTTGGATCTCTTATGAATTGAGTTTTCCCTTTGAAGTTATCTTATCGGATTGAGTCTTTAAGGATTTGGGAACACTTGATGTATGTCTTGCGTGGGATACCCGTGGTGACAACAGGGTATTCTATTGATTCACTTGATGTATGATTTGGTGATCAACTTGCGGGTTCTGTGACCTTGGGAATCTACGCATAGGGGTTGGCACACGTTTTCGTCTTGACTCTCTGATAGAAACTTTGGGGTACTCTTTTAAGTTCTTTGTGTTGGTTGAATAGATGAATCTGAGATTGTGTGATGCATATCGTATAATCATACCCACGGATACTTGAGGTGACATTGGAGTATCTAGGTGACATTAGGGTTTTGGTTGATTTGTGTCTTAAGGTGTTATTCTAGTACGAACTCTAGGATAGATCGAACGGAAAGAATAGCTTCATGTTATCTTACTACGGACTCTTGAGTAGATCGATCAGAAAGGATAACTTTGAGGTGGTTTCGTACCCTACAATAATTTCTTTGTTTGTTCTCTGCTATTAGTGACTTTAGAGTGACTCTTTGTTGCATGTTGAGGGATAGTTATATGATCTAATTATGTTATCCTTGTTGAGAGAACTTGCACTAGTGAAAGTATGAACCCTAGGCCTTGTTTCCTAGCATTGCAATACCGTTTACACTCACTTTTACCACTTGCTACCTTGCTGTTTTTATATTTTTAGATTACAAAAACCTATATCTACCATCCATATTGCACTTGCATCACCATCTCTTCGTCGAACTAGTGCACCTATACAATTTACCATTGTATTGGGTGTGTTCGGGACATAAGAAACTCTTTGTTATTTGGTTGCAGGGTTGTTTGAGAGAGACCATCTTCATCCTATGTCGGTGTACTAGAGTAGGGGTACCCTAGTATCCCGAACTTGTGCACGGGCAGTCGCAGCATCCCGCGGCAAGGCTTGCCGGGTGACCGCCAAGATCCTCCGTGGTTCCTTTGGAGCCATTCAAGAACAAAGTGTCCAAGTCAAGAAGACAAGACCCCGGCAAGAGGAGCTTGCCGGGAAGGCCACTCAAGGCATTTCAAGGAACTTGCCGTGGCGCACCACGCGTTCCGGCAAGGCCCGGTGAGCGACAAGCTCCCGGACGCGACAAGACAACGACCGCGGCAAGGCGCTTGCCGCGACAAGCCAACTCTCCGCGCCCGCGCTCCAGCACATCCACCAACGTGTCGCTCTGGGGTCCTTCCAGGCGTACGTGGCGGAAGGCTGTGCAGCTAGGGACGTGCGGTGGCAAGCGGCGCTGACAAGATCGCCATCGTGGCGAACGGTGGCGTCCCTGGTGGTCCCTTTTCGCACTGTTTAGGCGACACAGACGGGCATTTAAGACCCTTGTCCCCTGCCGTCAGGGTTAGGTATGATACACTGTACCAGGTAGCTGTGCCTACCACAGCACCTTTCCATTTCTGCCCTTTACCTCCGTTGCCACCTGTCGGTAGCCCCTTGAGCATATAAAAGGAGGCCCGTGTGCAACGTAGAGGGGGGATAGCTAGTTCGAACACTCACGCTCGGTCTTGCTAGCCGCTGGTGTGTACTGTAGCACTCCGCGCTCCCGAGCTAGAAATCAATACAAAACCACAAAGCAGGAGTAGGGTTTTACGCATCCGTGCGGCCCGAACCTGGGTAAATCGCTCGCGTGCTTCGCCTCGATTGGGGGAAAGGAGAAGACGATGGATGGTATGGGCCAGGCGTCGTTCAAGAAAGTTTCGCCTTGCCGGGAAGCAAACAACAGAAAAGCTAAGTTGCCAAAGTTTGAGCAATCAAATTTTTTAAATTTTAAGTTATTTCCCTTGAACGACCACACTTTGTATGGGAAACCTGTGCGCGGAGGAACCAACTCGTAGCTAGTTGCGCCTCTACTTTGTTTCGAGTCCGCTCAACAACTTAAGTGAGCTGCTAGCGCCCTTACTTTGCTTCGAGTCCGCTCAGCAACTTAAGTGAGCCGCTAGCGCCCTTACTTTGTTTCGAGTTCGCTCAGCAACTTAAGTGAGCTGCAACTAGTTGCGACAAGGTTTCTTGCCGGTAGCGGCACCGCCAGCAGGCTACTGACGTTCCGCACTCAGCGCTCGCGGCTCAGGTGCCTGCACCGGCAAGTTCCCTAAAAGCGTAGGGCAAAAACATACAAAGGGAGAAATCAAGTAAAGGGAGTAACGTTGCAATCATTGCCCACAATCAAGTTACATTACAAAGATAGCTTGTCGCAGCTCTAACAGATTGTTTTCATGACATGATGGGCAGCGACAAGAAAATAAGAAATGAGCGGCCTAATCTACGCGATCGCCTTCGACCCGCTTGATCCCGCTCACCTTGTCCACAATGGGTGCGACAAGGGCCTTGAGCTCCTCCAGATCAGCTTCTGGCGGCAAAGACCTGAGGATGTTGGTGAGGCGGAGGCCCGGATTGCGGAAGGCCACCTTCATCAACACTTTCTCGAGGGCTCCTGCGCAGATCTCGCGCGACTCGTCAGCTAGTTGCTTGGGGATCCTCTCTCGGAGTCGCTGAAGGGCCGTCGCCACGCCCTTGAAGAATAGGACGAGCTTGGCGCTGGGCTAGAGGTTGTCGTTGGAGGGATACCCAAGATCTTCCATCCCCAGCTGCGCCAGCTCCTTGTCGATATCTGTGGCGGCGTTCACCAGACTCTCCGTCCAGTGCGTCACAGTCTCCCTGAAGGTGTTCTGGGCGGTGGCAGCGCTCTCCAGCAGCGCCTTGTCGGCCTTGATTTCCTCCTTCAAGGCCGCCTCCCGCTTCTTGGCGCTGTCCAGAGTCTTGGTCAAAGTGGTTAGCTTCAACTCAAGATCCATGTTGGAGGCCTTGGCGACGCTGAGCTCCTTGCCCTTCTCGGAGAGATCGGCCTCCAGCCGCGCCACCTTCGTCTTCAACTCCTCCTTGGCGGCCTCGGCGGCGGCGACAGCGTCCTCCTCTTGCTCGAGGGCTCCGCCAAGCTTCTCCTCGCGCGAGGCAAGCTCCTCCTCATGGGCGTCGAGATTGACCTTCCGCTGCGCCAGCTCGTCCTCTTCCGCGGCTAGCTTCACAGCGTCAAGTCGCTGGCGCTCTTCGGCTTCAGCCTTCTCGAGGAGAAAGATCTTCTGCGCTTCAGCGAGCTGCTTCCGCTCCTCCGCCAGGGATCGGAGGGCTTCCCGGTGGAAACCCCCGAGCTCTTCTGCGCGCTTCTCAATGTCTGCTCCCGCCTTCGCGACAAGCGCCTCGCGGGACTCCAGCTTGGCTTGTCGCGCGCGGTAGAGCGACATCAACCTGCGCAGCAGCCGCTCTTCTTCGGGCTCGTTGCTGCTACTGCTTGGCGCGTCGACCAGCTTCAGCCCCGCGGAGGCGAGCACTTCTCCGTCGAAGACCTCCCCCTCGACCGGCGCTCTGGAGCTTGATGCCCAGGGAAGATTGATGAAGACGTCGTCGCCGGCCTTCAAATAAACGCCCGGCTGGGGATCCTTGGAACTTGGCGCTGCGGCTTCGGCGGAAGGGTCGGCGGTCGGCGTAGCGCCTGGCGCTCCTGCGGCCTCTGGGCCGTCAGTACGATCGCCAGATTCCTCGCCAGTTGCTGCGGCGTCAGCCTTGGCGGCCTCTGTGCCGGTGGCGTCTCCAGCACCGGCAGCTTCGTCGGCGGCGACCTCTGTCTCCATCTGCTCTGCAGCGGATGGATCTGACGGCCGGAAAAGGGGAGAAGAGTCAAACAGAATCCAGCAGAAACTCATAAAGATCAAGAAAAGAAGGATCCAAGAGAAGTTTTGAAGCAAGGGGAGTACCTGCACCAGGCTCTGCGGTTGTGGTCTCCGTCGTCGGGGGGCCGCTGGCGCTGTCCCTCGCCGGAGAACCCTCCCTTGCCGGAGACTTCTCCCTCACCGGGAAGCCTTCCCTTGCCGGAGAATTCTCCCTTGTCGGGGGATTCTCCCTTGGCTCCTGGTGGGGCTGCTCGGCTCCTACACAAGTCAACAAGCAGATATCAACAAAGACAAGTATCCATGCGCGCCTCGCCGTGGAAAATAATTCACACACTTACGCTGGGGGCTGCCATGGAGGAAAGTCGCCGGCTCCGGCAAGGTTGTCTCGGGCGCGCCACCTGTTGTCGCAGTGGGCTCGTCCTCGATGATGATTACCGGGGCCTTAGCTCTCTTTGCCGCTCTCTGGGCCAGAGTCCTAAAGAGGAACAGATTCAGGGAAAAGCAAGTGAGAAACAAGACCAATAGCAAGAGTTGAAGAAATGCAAGTACAACAAGAGAAGCTTACTCTTCTTCTTCTTCCTCGTCGGAGCTTAACGCGGAGAAGTCGAAGCCTGGCGCGCGCCTGGCGCGAGGAGGCGGAGGAGAAGCTTCCCTTGGCCGCTTAGCGGGAGTAGTGGCGGCGGTCTGAGACGACCCCGCTCCGGCTGTTGGCGCGGCGTGAGTAGCGGCAGGGACTGAAGCGGTGGTCCGGCTAGACTCCGCTCCAGTTGCCGTCGTAGTATGAGGCGCTCCCGCGGCAACGGTGTTTGCCGTGGTCGAGCGTGTCACGCGGCGTGACGACTGTTGGCCCGCTTGCCGCTCCGCCACATCACCAACGTTGCGGAGACGCCTTCTTTGTGGGGATGGAGGCTCTGCTTCTGGTGGGCTGTCTGAAGACGAGGTGGAAGAAGAGTCGATTTGCAACGAGCCGCTCGTGTCCTTGGCGGGCTCGCTCGGCTCGGTGTCTTGCCCAGCAAGCCCCTTCTTGCCGGCAGGCTCCCCTCGCTCGGCATGGCTTGCCGCTTCTGCTGCATCGGCCTCCTCCATAGTGAACCCGAACTCGCCCGCGGCTGCGGCTGCCGCTGCCTCCTCCAGCCTAGTGGCGATGAGTGCCATCTCCGCATCCGTGGTGTCGCGGGTGAGGCCATCCTTCTCGTTGAGGCGGATTGGCACTTCCACCAAGTCGTCGAAGAATTGCTGCACGACCTCGTCCGCAGGCTCCTGCCAAGTTGGCACAATCCCGTGCGAGTCGCACTCCGGCATCATTGCACGGATGCGGTCGAGCGCGGAATTGTTGCACAAAGGCACGACGCCCCCCCGGCAACCTGAACACCTCGGGATGCTGGGGGTCATATTTGAACAGCTCCTGCAGCATCGCGTTGAGCTCCAGGACTGTGAAGTTGTAATTGAGGCCTGGCCGCAGCCTCATGATGTCTGCCGTGTTCTTGAACTCCCAAGTGGGCCTCCCCCGTTCCTGCAGGGGGGCGATGCGGCGGCGAAGGAAGTCTGCGCCAACAGCGCCAACAGTAAGCCCGGCAAGCCTCAGGCGCAGGATCCTGGTGACGGCAATCTTCAGCCTGGCGTCCTCCGGAGCCATGTCACTCCAATCGCTGCCGCGTGCTACTGGGATTCGGCGTCGGATGGTAAATGGCTGCGGGCTCTCCTCGTCAATCCAGCACCAATCAGCTCTCCACTCCTCCCACTTGCCGCGGAATTCTCCCTCCAGATAGGTCTCTTTCTTGCCGGGCCTTGAGATCCAGGCAATCCCGCCGGATAGAGGCTCTCCTCTCTCTACTCGGGGTATGAAAAAGTGGCGGAAGAGGGCTACGTTGGGAAGGACTCCGACAAAGTTTTCGCAGAGGTGTGCGAAAACTGCCATTGTTAGGACGGCGTTGGGGGTGAAGTCAAGGAGATGGAACCCATAGGTGTTCATGATGTCGCAGAAGAAATCAGAGAAGGGCGGGCAGAGCCCGCAATAGAAGAACAATGCGAAGAAGGGGTACCCATTCGGAGCCTTCTTCCAAGCGGCGGCGGGGAGAACCTTTGTGCGCGGATGCGCGCGCGTCTCCGCCGACCAGAACAGATAGTAGTTCTCCCTCAGCTCCTTCGCGCCGAGCTTGGGGGGGAAAACGGACCGCTCCTTCCGCAGCGCCGCGAGCCGCTGCGCCTCGGTCGTCTTCGCGGTCTTCCGCTTGTCGGCTTTTGGAGCCATGGCGGAAGTAGTGGAGGAGGTCGACGGCGTTGGTGGTGATAGTGGCGATGGGGGGCGGAGCGCTGCTCTCTCTCTCAGCTTTGGGGAGACAAGGGAGCGGCGGAGATTTCTGAGATTAGGAACGGCAACGGGCGAGTGGGCCAACTGCCCCTGTTTCCCCTGCTTATAAAGGGGGAGGGGGCGGACGTTCTGCATTTCCGAATAAAGAAACCCCCACGACCTCTCCCACGACGCCGCATTCAACGCGTGCCGTTCGGGGAGGGCGCGGTGGATACGGAGTGAGATACGGCGTAACCTAGGCCGCGCGTGCCCGTGCCCTGTTTTGGGCCTGGCCCAACAGCGCTCGGCACCGTGTATGGCCCAGGCCCGGGGGCTCCTGTCGGTGTACTAGAGTAGGGGTACCCTAGTATCCCGAACTTGTGCACGGGCAGTCGCAGCATCCCGCGGCAAGGCTTGCCGGGTGACCGCCAAGATCCTCCGTGGTTCCTTTGGAGCCATTCAAGAACAAAGTGTCCAAGTCAAGAAGACAAGACCCCGGTAACAGGAGCTTGCCGAGAAGGCCACTCAAGGCATTTCAAGGAACTTGCCGCGACGCACCACGCGTTCCGGCAAGGCCCGGTGAGCGACAAGCTCTCGGACGCGACAAGACAACGACCGCGGCAAGGCGCTTGCCGCGACAAGCCACCTCTCCGCGCCCGCGCTCCAGCACATCCACCAACGTGTCGCTCTGGGGTCCTTCCAGGCGTACGTGGCGGAAGGCTGTGCAGCTAGGGACGTGCGGTGGCAAGCGGCGCTGACAAGATCGCCATCGTGGCGAACGGTGGCGTCCCTGGCGGTCCCTTTTCGCACTGTTTAGGCGACACAGACGGGCATTTAAGACCCTTGTCCCCTGCCGTCAGGGTTAGGTATGATACACTGTAGCAGGTAGCTGTGCCTACCACAACACCTTTCCATTTCTGCCCTTTACCTCCGTTGCCACCTGTCGGTAGCCCCTTGAGCATATAAAAGGAGGCCCGTGTGCAACATAGAGGGGGGATAGCCAGTTCGAACACTCACGCTCGGTCTTGCTAGCCGCTGGTGTGTACTGTAGCACTCCGCGCTCCCGAGCTAGAAATCAATACAAAACCACAAAGCAGGAGTAGGGTTTTACGCATCCGTGCGGCCCGAACCTGGGTAAATCGCTCGTGTGCTTCGCCTCGATTTGCTCTTTGCACGATCTCCGCCCCCGCCGAACCGAAAGGGACCCGGCCCGCCGGTCCCATAGGTGCCCGTGGATCAGTACCCCGGCATCCTACGCCTCCCACGGATTGATAAACCTTAGGTCATCCACTTTAGGGAAATTTGCTACTGTCCTACAAACCTCTGCACTTGAAGGCCCAACAACGTCTACAAGAAGAAGGTTGTGTAGTAGACATCAAGCTCTTTTCTGGCGTCGTTGCCGGGGAGGCTAGGTAAGCGGCACTAACACCCCGTCAACTAAGCTCTTTTCTGGCACCATTGCCGGGGAGGTGAGTTCTTGAAGGTATATCTTTAGTTCTTGCAATTGAATCTTTTAGTTTCTTATTTTATCACTAGTTTAGTTTATAAAAGAAAACTACAAAAAAATGGAATTGAGGGTGCCTCATATGCTTCATCTTTTTAATATCTTTCATGAAAATAAGGATTTCGATAATTGTGCCAAAATGTTAGAAGAAGAATGCATTAAAATGTTTGGCACTAAATCTTTGTTAGTATGAACTCTTTGAATATCCATAGTACTAACGATGATTGCACTAGTCATGATGAAAATGTCTCTTATAAGCATGTCAATTTTTGTGGGGTGCATAGAGTTTGCAAGTACACACCAAATAGGGAAGATAGATTTTGCAAGAGGAATAAGTATTTAGAAACTAAATGGTTGCAAGAAAGGCTAGATGTTTGTGTTGAAAATTTAAATTTTCTTAGCCATCCTTGTGAACTTTTCAATGAACGTGGTCATTTAAATATCCAATGCAAACTTTTTCATGATCGAATCGTGTCCAAAAATTATGATGACTTGATTTCCCTTACGCATCATAATGAACTTAGTTTGCTTGTGGGTTTTGAAGAAATGAAACATATAACTAAGGATATTCTAGAATTTGCCCTTGATAAAGTTTTTGATTTTGATCTAGAGGAAATTTATATGTATTATGCGGTGAATTGCATTGAAAATCCTTATATTGCCAATTACATAAAGACAAGAAAACAAATAGAAGATGAAGAGAATACTAATGAAAGGGAAGAGACTTCCCAATATCCTCCTATTATTTCTTATGATGAATCAAGTAACAAGGAGGAGCCTTCTATTCAACCAATCTCATTAATAAGGAGCTCCAAAAAGAGGATTAAACCCACACATGATGTGGAGAAGAAAAATAAAAGACGGAGAAGCAAAGGTAAAAAGGCATCCCTCTCAAATTATGTTGCTCCTACTACTCATTGTGATGATAATAGTTGCTATAATATTGGTGCTATCCATACTATTAATGATGAGAGTGATTATGCTTACGATATGAAAAGGCACAAGCTTGAGGATGCTATGTTTGATGAGAATGACATGTTTGAGAATTTATTTGCTGCAATTAATGTTTGTACCAAGCTTGGGGATGCAATGTTTAATGAAGATGATATTTTTAGCCTCCCAAGTTTTGATATGCAAATTTATTATGATGATAACATGCCTCCTACTTATGATGATTATATTGATGAAAGTGCATTTGGAAGAGTGTCAACTTTAGGAAGTAATGATCCCACTATTTTGGAGGGTGTTGAATCTTATTGTGATAATTATAAAAGTGGATTTGGAGAGGTCATGACTTTATTTAGTAATGATTCCACTATCTTGGAAGAGGTTTCAATCGATTATGATGAGAACAAAGTTGCTACTTATGATAATTATTGTGATGATACTTATGCTATAAAAAGTAGTGACGATTATATTTATAAAACTTGTCATGATTATGATTACCCTTTTTCTGAATTTTATTCTTTCAATGTGGAAACAATTTATCGTATTCGAATTACTTTTGATAATCTCACTATTCCGAATGAGAAGAAAATTGCTTATGTGGAGAGTAATAAAAATTCTATGCTTGTAGATCATGAAAAGAATGCTTTATGTGATGGTTATATTGTTGAATTCATTCATGATGCTACTGAAAATTATTATGAGGGAGGAATATATGCTTGTAGGAATTGCAATAATGTCATGTTTCCTCTCTATGTGCTTAACATTTTAAAGTTATGCTTGTTTTGCCTTCCTATGCTAGTTGATTATTGTTCCCATAAGTTGTTTACTCACAAATTCCCTATGCATAGGAAGTGGGTTAGACTTAAATGTGCTAGTCATATTCTGCATGATGCTCTCTTTATGTTTCAACTCTTATCTTTTATGTGAGCATCATTGAAATCATCATGCCTAGCTTAAAAGGCATTAAAGAAAAGCGCTTGTTGGGAGGAAACCCAACACTTTTACCTACTGTTTTTGTGTGTTCACATGATTAAGACACTGTAGCAATCATGTTTTATAGCTTTTGTTTGAATAAAGTGCCAAGTAAAGCCTTTAAGATCTTCTTGGGTGATTGTTGTTTGATCTTGCTGATAAAAACAGAAAGTATGCGCTCACGAAAATAATTATCATCTTTTACCAGAGAGTGATAAAATACCAATTCCAACTACAGTAGATCAATATGCAAATTGTCCTGGTTGTCCTAATTTTTCCAGAATTTTTGGAGTGACCGAAGTATTCGAACTATCCAGATTGCTACAGACTGTTCTGTTTTTGACAGATTCTGTTTTCTATGTGTTGTTTGCTTATTTTGATGAATCTATGAGTAGTATCGGAGGGTATGAACCATAGAGAAGTTGGAATACATTATATATTACACCAATATGAATTTAGAATGAGTTCACAACAGTACCTAAGTGGTGATTTATTTTCTTATACTAACGGAGCTTACGAGTTTTCTGCTAAGTTTTGTGTTGTGAAGTTTTCAAGTTTTGGGTAAAGATTCGATGGACTATGGAATAAGGAGTGGCAAGAGCCTAAGCTTGGGGATGCCCAAGGCACCCCAAGGTAATATTCAAGGACAACCAAGAGCCTAAGCTTGGGGATGCCCTTGATGGCATCCCCTCCTTCGTCTTCGTTCACCCGTAACTTTACTTGGAGCTATATTTTTATTCATCACATGATATGTGTTTTGCTTGGAGCGTCATTTTATTTTATTTAATTTTGCTTGCTGTTTGAATAATATCCCAAGATCTGAAATTCTTAAATGTTAGAGAGTCTTCACATAGTTACATAATTATTCAACTACTCATTGATCTTCACTTATATCTTTTGGAGTAGTTTGTCGTTTGCTCTAGTGCTTCACTTATATCTTTTAGCGCACGGTGGTGGATTTATTTTATAGAAATTATTGATCTCTCATGCTTCACTTATATTATTTTTGATAGTCTTTTAGAACAGCATGGTAATTTACTTGGGTTATAAAATTAGTCCTAATATGATAGGCATCCAAGTTGGGTATAATAAAAACTTTCATATAAAGTGCATTGAATACTATGAGAAGTTTGATACTTGATGATTGTTTTGAGATATGAAGATGGTGATATTAGAGTCATGCTAGTTGAGTATTTGTGAATTTGAGAAATACTCATGTTGAGGTTTTGCAAGTCCCGTAGCATGCACATATGGTAACCATTGTGTAACAAATTTGAAGCATGAAGTGTTCTTTGATTGTCTTCCTTATGAGTGGCGGTCGGGGACGAGCGATGGTATTTTCCTACCAATCTATCCCCCTAGGAGCATGCACGTAGTGCTTGGTTTTTGATGACTTGTAGATTTTTGCAATAAGTATGTGAGTTCTTTATGACTAATGTTGAGTCCATGGATTATACACACTCTCACCCTTCCATCATTGCTAGCCTCTTCGGTACCGTGCATTGCCCTTTCTCACCTCGAGAGTTGGAGCAAACTTCGCCGGTGCATCCAAACCCTGTGATATGATACGCTCTATCACACATAAGCCTCCTTATATCTTCCTCAAAACAACCACCATACCTACCTATTATGGCATTTCCATAGCCATTCTGAGATATATTGCCATGCAACTTTCCACCGTTCTGTTTATTATGACACGCTTCATCATTGTCATATTGCCTTGCATGATCATGTAGTTGACATCGTATTTGTGGCAAAGCCACCATTCATATTTTTTTATACATGTCACTCTTGAATCAATGCACATCCCGGTACATCGCTGGAGGCACTCATATAGAGTCATGTTTTGTTCTAGTATCGAATTGTAATTCTTGAGTTGTAAATAAATACAAGTGTGATGATCATCATTATTAGAGCATTGTCCCGTGTGAGGAAATAAAAAAAGAGAGAAAGGCAAAATAAAGAAAAAGAAGGCCCAAAAAAGAGAAAGAAAAAAAATGAGAGAAAAAGAGAGAAGGGGCAACGTTACTATCCTTTTTCCACACTTGTGCTTCAAAGTAGCACCATGATCTTCATGATAGAGAGTCTTATTTTTTCACTTTCATATACTACTGGGAATTTTTCATTATACAACTTGGCTTGTATATTCCAACAATGGGCTTCCTCAAATGCCCTAGGTCTTTGTGAGCAAGCAAGTGGATGCGCACCCACTTAGTTTCTTTTGTTGAGCTTTCATACATTTATAGCTCTAGTGCATCCGTTGCATGGAAATCCCTACTCCTCGCATTGACATCAATTGATGGGCATCTCCATAGCTCGTTGATTAGCCGCGTCAATGTGAGACTTTCTCCTTTTTTGTCTTCTCCACACAACCTCCATCATCATATTCTATTCCACCCATAGTGCTATGTCCATGGCTCGCGCTCATGTATTGCGTGAAAGTTAAAAAAAGTTTGAGAATACTAAAGTATGAAACAATTGCTTGGCTTGTCATCGGGGTTGTGCATGATGGGAGCATTTTGTGTGACGAAAATGAAGCATGGCCAAACTATATGATTTTGTAGGGATGAGTGATACGTCTCCGTCGTATCTATAATTTTTGATTGTTCCATGCCAATATTATACAACTTTCATATACGTTTGCCAACTTATTATAATATTTTTGGGACTAACATATTGATCCAGTGCCCAGTGCCAGTTCCTGTTTGTTGCATGTTTTTTGTTTCACAGTAAATCCTTATCAAACGGAGTCCAAACGGGATAAAAACTGACAGAGATTTTTTTGGAATATATGTGATTTCTGGGAAGAAAAATCCACGTGAGATGATGCCCGAGGGGGCCACGAGGCAGGGGCGCGCCCCAGGGGGGCAGGCGCGCCCCTGACCCTCGTGGCCACCCCGTAAGGCGGTTGATGCCCTTCTTTCGCCACAAGAAAGCTAATATCCGGATAGAGATCGTGTCAGCCCAATCGGAGTTATGGATCTCCAGGAATATAAGAAACGGTGAAAGGGCAGAATCTGGGAATGCTGAAACAGAGAGAGATAGAGTCAGATCCAATCTCGGAGGGGCTCTCGCCCCTCCCATGCCATGGAGGCCATGGACCAGAGGGAAAACCCTTCTCCCATCTAGGGATAAGGTCAAGGAAGAAGAAGAAGGAGGGGGCTCTCTCCCCCTCGCTTCCGGTGGCGCCGGAACGCCGCCGGGGGCCATCATCATCACCGCATTCTTCACCAACACCTCCGCCATCTTCACCAACATCTCCATCACCTTCCCCCATCTATCTACAGCAGTCCACTCTCCCGCAACCCGCTGTACCCTCTACTTGAACATGGTCCTTTATGCTTCATATTATTATCCAATCATGTGTTGCCATCCTATGATGTCTGAGTAGATTTTCGTTGTCCTATCGGTGGTTGATGAATTGCTATGATTGGTTTAATTTTCTTGTGGTTATGTTGCTTTCCTTTGGTGCCCATCATATGAGCACGCACGTGGATCACACCATAGGGTTAGTTGTATGTTGATTGGACTATGTATTGGAGGGCAAGAGTGACAGAAGCTTCAACCTAGCGTAGAAATTGATGCATACGTGATTGAAGGGGGACCAATATATCGTAATGCTATGGTTGGGTTTTACCTTAATGAACGTTAGTAGTTGCGGATGCTTGCTAATAGTTCCAATCATAAGTGCATATAATTCCAAGTCAGGGATGACATGCTAGTAGTGGCCTCTCCCACATAAAAACTTGCTATCAGTCTAGTAAAGTAGTGAATTGCTTAGGGACAATTTCACAACTCCTACCACCACTTTTCCACACTCGCTATATTTAGTTTATTGCTTATTTATCTAAACAGCCCCTAGCTTTTATTTACGGGCTCTTTATTATCTTGCAAACCTATCCAAAAACACCTAAAAATACTTCTAGTTTCATACTTGTTCTAGGTAAAGCGAATGTTAAGCGTGCGTAGAGTTGTATCGGTGGTCGATAGAACTTGGGGGAATATCTGTTCTACCTTTAGCTCCTCGTTGGGTTCGACGCTCTTACTTATAGAAAGAGGCTACAATTGATCCCCTATACTTGTGGGTTATCAAGACCTTTTTCTGGCGCCGTTGCCGGGGAGCCATAGCGTGGGGTGAATATTCTCGTGTGTGCTTGTTTGCTTTATCACTAAGTACTTTTTATTTGCTGTTCTAAGTTGTTATCTATCTTTAGTTATGGATATGGAACATGAAATACCAAAAAATTAGGTGTACCTACTACTCATGGAGATGAGGAACCTCCTAAAACCCTCGATGCTGGTTATGTGAAAGAGATTATGTACTACTTTGATAATCCTGAGAAAACCCCATTCAATTATGTTATGGGAGACACGTTGGATCAACGTGAATACTTTATGGATTATCGCTTGACTCAAAAAGGGAAACTATTATGGGATCAAATTCATATGTTGCATTGGTATGCTCGGGAACTATGCTTGAGATATGACTATACTTGTTGCTCTAGGATGAAGGCTCCACACCTTCCCTTTTCATGCAAATTTAATGATGATAAAACCTTGGATTCTTATGCTAATGGTATATATGATTACTATGATGTGGAACAAATAGAAGAATTTGTTGCTTTTATGGGTGCTTATGAAATTGAATCTTTGTTTAAAGAGTGTGAAAATTTTGATGATTCAGTTTATAGACCTAAAAATTTAGCTATCCTTAAATATTGCTATGAGAATTATGAATACAATGCCGATGTTGATGCGTTTATTGAGAAAGTCTCCGCTGTCCAAGAAGAGACTAATATTTTGCAGGAGTCTATGGAAGGAGAAATTAATGACATTGTGAGCTCATTGGATGAAAAAGATGAGGAGGAGAGCGAAGAACAAAAGGAGGAAGAGCGGATTGATCACCCGTGCCCACCTTCTAATGAGAGTAACTCTTCAACTCATAAATTGTTTAATTTCCCTTCGTGCTTACCGAAGGATGATTGCTATGATGACTGTTATGATCTCGTTGATTCTCTTGAAATATCCCTTTTTGATGATGTTTGCTATGCTTGTGGCCAAGATGCCAATATGAATTATGCTTATGGAGATGAACTTGCTATAGTTTCTTATGTTAAACATGAAATTGTTGCTATTGCACCCACACATGATAGTCCTATTATCTTTTTGAATTCTCCCGACTACACTATATCGGAGAAGTTTGCCCTTATTAAGGATTATATTGATGGGTTGCCTTTTACCGTTGCACATGATGATTTTGATAGATATAATATGCATGTGCTTTCTGCTCCTGCTTGCAATTATTATGAGAGAGGAACTACATCTCCGCCTCTTTATGTTTCCAACATGAAAAAATTGCAAGAAACTGTTTATACTATGCATTGGCCTTTACTTTGTGTGCATGAATTGTTCTTGTATGACATGCCGATGCATAGGAAGAGAGTTAGACTTCATCATTACTTGATATATGTTGCTTTGTGCTCACTACTAAATGCCAAATCATTGTTAATTAAAATTGGCTTTGATATACCTTGGGATCTGGGTGGATTCATTACTTGAGCACTATATGCCTAGCTTAATGGCTTTAAAGAAAGCGCTGCCAGGGAGACAACCCGGAAGTTTTAAAGAGTCATTTATTTCTGTTGAGTGCTTTTATAAAGTTTAAAAACAAAAATAAAATATAGAGGGGAACCCAAAACTTTTTCAAAAAGGAAAGTGAAAGTGAGAGAGACAAGCATTGTTGAAGTGGGGGAGCTCCTTGAACTTTGTTCATGCTCACGGAAACTTTGTGAATCTTGATTACAGAAACTTTTCAACAAAAATAATTATCCCCTTTACAATTCCATTGCATTATAAAAATAATGTGCCAAGGCTTGCCTTTAGGATGTTTTAGATTCTTGTTGGTTTGTACGGTGCAGGACATCAACTTTGGCTGTAGCGCGCGATTTTACATTTTTGCTGGAAGATCAAACTGTTCTGAAACTTTTTGCACTGTCTTTCTATACAAATTGTTTATTTTTCCTAATTTTGGTAGAATGTTTGGAGTACCAGAGGTATGGTTAATGTTTAGATTATTACAGACTGTTCTGTTTTAGACAGATTCTGTTTTTGATGCATAGTTTGCTTGTTTTGATGAAACTATCAATTTATATCAGTGGATTAAGCCATGGAAAAGTTATATAACAGTATCTACAATGCAAAAATAAAATATGAATTGGTTTTCAACAGTACTTAGAGTAGTGATTTGCTTTATTATACTAACGGATCTTACCGAGCTTTCTGTTGAGTTTTGTGTGGATGAAGTGTTCGAAGATCGAGGAGATCTCGATGTGAGAAGAAGGAAGAGAGGCAAGAGATCAAGCTTGGGGATGCCCGAGGCACCCCAAGTAAATATTCAAGGATACTCAAGCGTCTAAGCTTGGTGATGCCCCGGAAGGCATCCCATCTTTCTTCAACAAGTATCGGTATGTTTTCGGATTCATTTCGTTCATGCGATATGTGCAATCTTGGAGCGCCTTTTGCATTTAGTTTTCACTTTTATTTTATGCACCATGCTGGTATGAGATAGTCCATGGTTGGTTTATAGAATGCTCATTGCACTTCACTTATACCTTTTGAGTATGGCTTTACAGAATGCTTCATGTGCTTCGCTTATATCATTTGAAGTTTGGATTGCCTGTTTCTCTTCACATAGAAAACCGCCATTTGTAGAATGCTCTTTTGCTTCACTTATATTTGTTAGAGCATGGGCATATCTTTTGTGGAAAGAATTAAACTCTCTTGCTTCACTTATATCTATTTAGAGAGATGACAGGAATTGGTCATTCACATGGTTAGTCATAAAATCCTACATAAAACTTGTAGATCACTAAATATGATATGTTTGATTCCTTGCAATTGTTTTGCGATATAAAGATGGTGATATTAGAGTCATGCTAGTGGGTAGTTTTGGATTGTAGAAATACTTGTGTTGAAGTTTGTGATTCCCGTAGCATGCACGTATGGTGAACCGTTATGTGATGAAGTCGGAGCATGATTTATTTATTGATTGTCTTCCTTATGAGTGACGGTCGGGGATGAGCGATGGTATTTTCTTACCAATCTATCCCCCTAGGAGCATGCGCGTAGTACTTTGTTTCGATTACTAATAGATTTTTGCAATAAGTATGTGAGTTCTTTATGACTAATGTTGAGTCCATGGATTATACACACTCTCACCCTTCCATCATTGCTAGCCTCTTCGGTACCGTGCATTGCCCTTTCTCACCTCGAGAGTTGGTGCAAACTTCGCCGGTGCATCCAAACCCCGTGATACGATACGCTCTATCACACATAAGCCTCCTTATAGCTTCCTCAAAACAGCCACCGTACCTACCTATCATGTCATTTCCATAGCCATTCCGAGATATATTGCCATGCAACTTCCATCATCATCATATACATGACTTGAGCAATCATTGTCATATTGCTTTGCATGATCGTAAGATAGCTAGCATGATGTTTCCATGGCTTGTCCGTTTTTTGATGTCATTGCTACGCTAGATCATTGCACATCCCAGTACACCGTCGGAGGCATTCATATAGAGTCATATCTTTGTTCTAGTATCGAGTTGTAAGTAAATAAAAGTGTGATGATCATCATTATTAGAGCATTGTCCCATGTGAGGAAAGGATGATGGAAGCTATGCCCTCACAAGTTGGGATGAGTCTCCGGACTTTACAAAAAAAAAAAAGAGGCCAAAGAAGCCCACAAAAATAGAGGCCAATGAAGCCCACCAAAAGAAAAAAAAGAAAAAAAAAGAAAAAATGAGAGAAAAGAGAGAAGGGACAATGTTAATATCCTTTTACCACACTTGTGCTTCATAATAGCACCATGTTCTTCATATAGAGAGTCTCTTGAGTTATCACTTTCATATACTAGTGGGAATTTTCATTATAGAACTTGGCTTGTATATTCCAATGATGGGATTCCTCAAATGCCCGAGGTCTTCATAAGCAAGCAAGTTGGATGCACACCCACTTAGTTTCCAGTTTGAGCTTTCATACACTTATAGCTATTAGTGCATCCGTTGCATGGCAATCCCTACTCCTCACATTGACATCAATTGATGGGCATCTCCATAGCCCGTTGATTAGCCGCGTCGATGTGAGACTTTCTCCCTTTTTGTCTTCTCCACACAACCTCCACCATCATATTCTATTCCACCTATAGTGCTATATCCATGGCTCACGCTCATGTATTGCGTGAAAGTTGAAAAGGTTTGAGAACTTCAAAAGTATGAAACAATTGCTTGGCTTGTCGTCGGGGTTGTGCATGATTTGAATATTTTGTGTGGTGAAGATGGAGCATAGCCAGACTATATGATTTTGTAGGGATAACTTTCTTTGGCCATGTTATTTTGAAAATACATGATTGCTTTATTAGTATGCTTGAAGTATTATTATCTTAATGTCAAATGATAGACTATTTCTTTGAATCACTCGTGTCTTAATATTCATGCTATGATTAGATATATGATCAAGATTATGCTAGGTAGCATTCCACATCAAAAAATATTTTTTATCATTTACCTACTCGAGGACGAGCAGGAATTAAGCTTGGGGATGCTGATACGTCTCCATCGTATATATAATTTTTGATTGTTCCATGCCAATATTATACAACTTTCATATACTTTTGGCAACTTTTTATAATATTTTTGGACTAACATGTTGATCCAGTGCCCAGTGCCAGTTCCTGTTTGTTGGATGTTTTTTGTTTCGCAATAAATCCTTATCAAACGGAGTCCAAACGGGATAAAAACTAATGGAGATTTTTTTGGAATATATGTGATTTTTGGGAAGAAAAATCCACGCGAGACGATGCCCGAGGGGGCCACGAGGCAGGGGGCGCGTCCCTGACCCTCGTGGCCACCCCGTAAGGCAGTTGATGCCCTTCTTTCACTGCAAGAATGCTAATATACGAATAGAGATCGTGTCAGCCCAATCAGAGTTACAGATCTCTGGAAATATAAGAAACGGTGAAAGGGCAGAATCTGGGAACGCAGAAACAGAGAGAGACAGAGAGACAGATCCAATCTCGGAGGGGCTCTCGCCCCTCCCATGCCATGGAGGCCATGGACTAGAGGGGAAACCCTTCTCCCATCTAGGGAGAAGGTCATGGAAGAAGAAGGAGGGGCCTCTCTCCCCCTCGCTTCCGGTGGCACCGGAACACCGCCGGGGGCCATCGTCATCACCGCGATCTTCACCAACACCTCCGCCATCTTCACCAACATCTCCATCACCTTCCCCCATCTATCTACAGCGATCCACTCTCCCGCAATCAATTGTACCCTCTACTTGAACATGGTGCTTTATGCTTCATATTATTATCCAATGATGTGTTGCCATTCTATGATGTTTGAGTAGATTTTTGTTATCCTATCAGTGGTTGATGAATTGCTATGATTGGTTTAATTTTCTTGTGGTTATGTGTCTGTCCTTTGGTGCCCATCATATGAGCGCGCGTGTGGATCACACCATAGGGTTAGTTGTATGTTGATAGGACTATGTATTGGAGGGCAAGAGTGATAGAAGCTTCAACCTAACATAGAAATTGATGCATACGGGATTGAAGGGGGACCAATATTTCGTAATGCTATGGTTGGGTTTTTACCTTAATGAATGTTAGTAGTTGCGGATGCTTGCTAATAGTTCCAATCATAAGTGCATAGAATTCCAAGTCAGGGATGACATGCTAGCAGTGGCCTCTCCCACATAAAAACTTGCTATCGGTCTAGTAAAGTAGTGAATTGCTTAGGGACAATTTCGCAACTCCTACCACCACTTTTCCACACTCTCTATATTTACTTCATTGCTTCTTTATCTAAACAGCCCCTAGCTTTTATTTACGCGCTCTTTATTATCTTGCAAACCTATCCAAAAACACCTAAAAAATACTTCTAGTTTCATACTTGTTCTGGGTAAAGCGAACGTTAAGCGTGCGTAGAGTTGTATTGGTGGTCGATAGAACTTGGGGGAATATTTGTTCTACCTTTAGCTACTCGTTGGGTTCGACACTCTTACTTATCGAAAGAGGCTACAATTGATCCCCTATACTTGTGGGTTATCAATGAGCTTTTTTTGGCTATGTTATTTTGAGAGGACATAATTGCTTGGTTAGTATGCTTGAAGTATTATTGTTTTTATGTCAATATTAAACTTTTGTCTTGAATCTTTTGGATCTAAACATTCTTGCCACAGTAAAGAAAATTACATTGATAAATATGTTAGGTAGCATTCCACATCAAAAATTCTACTTTTATCATTTACCTACTCGAGGACGAGCAGGAATTAAGCTTGGGGATGCTTGATACGTCTCCAACGTATCTATAATTTTTGATTGTTCCATGCTATTATATTATCAATCTTGGATGTTTTTATATGCATTTATATGCTATTTTATATGATTTGGGACTAACCTATTAACCTAGAGGCTAGTGCCAGTTTCTGTTTTTTTTCTTGTTTTTGAGTTTTACAGAAAAGGAATACCAAACAGAGTCCAATTGACGTGCCAATTTTTGATGATTTTTGATGGACTAAAAGAAGCCCCCGGAGTAAAAAAGTTGGGCCAGAAGAGTCCCGAGCCATCGACGAGGGAGGGGGGCGCGCCCTACCCCCTGGGAGCGCCCCCTATCTCGTGGATGACTCGGAGACCCCATTGACTTGTTCCCGACGCCAACAATTCCTATAAATACCCAAACCTCCAGAAAATAACCTAGACTGGGAGTTCCGCCGCCGCAAGCCTCCGTAGCCACCGAAAACCAATCTAGACCCGTTCAGGCACCCTGCTGGAGGGGGGAATCCCTCTCCGGTGGCCATCTTGATCATCCCAGCGCTCTCCATGATGAGGAGGGAGTAGTTCACCCTCGAAGCTGAGGGTATGCACCAGTAGCTATGTGTTTGATCTTTCTCTCTCTCTCTCTCTCTCTCGTGTTCTTGATTTGGCACAATCTTGATGTACCACGAGCTTTGCTACTATAGTTGGATCTTATGATGTTTCTCCCCCTCTACCTTCTTGTAATGGATTGAGTTTTCCCATTGAAGTCATCTTATTAGATTGAGTCTTTAAGGATTTGAGAACACTTGATGTATGTCTTGTGTGGGATACCCGTGGTGACAATAGGGTATTCTATTGATTCACATGATGTATGTTTTGGTGATCAACTTGCGGGTTCTGTGACCTTGGGAATCTATGCATAGGGGTTGGCACACGTTTTCGTCTTGACTCTCCGGTAGAAACTTTGGGGCACTCTTTGAAGTTCTTTGTGTTGGTTGAATAGATGAATCTGAGATTGTGTGATGCATATCGTATAATCATATCCATGGATACTTGAGGTGACATTGGAGTATCTAGGTGACATTAGGGTTTTGGTTGATTTGTGTCTTAAGGTGTTATTCTAGTATGAACTCTAGGATAGATCCAACAGAAAGAATAGCTTCGTGTTATTTTACTACAGACTCTTGAATAGATCGATCAGAAAGGATAACTTTGAGGTGGTTTCATACTGTACAATAATCTCTTCGTTTGTTCTCTGCTATTAGTGACTTTGGAGTGACTCTTTGTTGCATGTTGAAGGATAGTTATATATCTAATTATGTTATCCTTGTTGAAAGAACTTGCACTAGTGAAAGTATGAACCCTAGGCCATTGCAATACAGTTTACGCTCACTTTTACCACTTGCTACCTTGCTGTTTTTTTATTTTCAGATTACAAAAACCTATATCTACCATCCATATTGCACTTGTATCACCATCTCTTCGTCGAACTAGTGCACCTATACAATTTACTATTGTATTGGGAGTGTTGGGGACACAAGAGACTCTTTGTTATTTGGTTGCAGGGTTGTTTGAGAGAGACCATCTTCATCCTACGCCTCCCACAGATTGATAAATCTTAGGTCATCAACTTGAGGGAAATTTGCTACTGTCCTACAAACCTCTGCACTTGGAGGCCCAACAACGTCTTCAAGAAGATGGTTGTGTAGTAGACATCACCCTCCTAGCTGTTTGAACCAGCACTAATGGTTACAGTGGTGCTGGTTCAGCTACAAACCAGGACTAATGTGCTTCACATTAGGCCCTTTTTCTACTAGTGCCACTGAGGTTCGCCATAGTTGCAATTCGTCGCCGGCATGGTTACTTGGAGCATTCGAGCTCCTATGCCTTCTTTGCGTCAAACATGAGGTACTTATATAGGGTTAGGGTTATAAAACTAGGATATACTTATCTTTTGCATTGGTTTGATTGGGCTCGCGAGGGATGGAGCCGCCCCGCCACCACCTACACCACGTGACCTTTGGCCAGCGACGCCACCGATGACGGCAAGGGGTGGGAAGCTAGGGACGACAGCGAGAAGTGGTGGCGACTAGGGTTACCTCCTAGGTTGCCCGCGGGAGCAAGTCGGGAGGGCTTCCTTTCTTCGCTGCCCCCTAGGTTGCAACTTTGGAGAGGAATATGCATGCTGTGAACTATCGACATGGTGGGAGCCATCTCTTTCTTCTGCCAACCATGTGTATACGTTGTGTCTCGGCTCATACTACGTAGCCGACAAGAGTAGTAAACTTGAGTAACGGATAATATCCATCTGACTGGCAGCACACATTGCACTCACTCTGTACACACATCGTGACCCTTCAACTATACACAAATTACCATGTCCACTGAGGGAGTTCTAGATTAGGGGGTCTCCGGACAGCCGGACTATATCCTTTGGCCGGACTGTTGGACTATGAAGATACAAGATTGAAGACTTCGTCCCGTGTCCGGATGGGACTCTACTTGGCATGGAAGGCAAGCTAGGCAGTATGGATATGTATATCTCCTCCTTTGCAACCGACCTTGTGTAACCCTAGCCCCCTCCGGTGTCTATATAAACTGGAGGGTTTTAGTCCGTAGGACAACATACAATGATACCATAGGCTAGCTTCTAGGGTTTAGCCTCTCCGATCGCATGGTAGATCAACTCTTGTAATACCCATATTATCAAGTATAATCAAGCATGACGTAGGGTTTTACCTCCATCAAGAGGGCCCGAACCTGGGTAAAACATCATGTCCCCTGCCTCCTGTTACCATCCGCCTTAGACGCACAGTTCGGGACCCCCTACCCGAGATCCGCCGGTTTTGACACCGACATTGGTGCTTTCATTGAGAGTTCCTCTGTGTCGTCGCCGTTAGGCTTGATGGCTCCTTTGATCATCGATAGCGATGCAGTCCAGGGTGAGACTTTTCTCCCCGAACAGATCTTCGTATTCGGCGGCTTCACACTGCGGGCCAACTCGCTTGGCCATCTGGAGCAGATCGAGAGTTACGCCCCTGGCCATCAGGTCAGGTTTGGAAGCTTAAACTACACGGCCGATATCCGCGAGACTTGATCTTCGACGGATTCGAGCCCCTGCCTAGTGCGCCACACGGCCACGATGAGCATGATCTAGCTCTGCCATCGGACAGTGTCCAGGAGATCGCGCCGGCAACTGCTCCGACCCTCAATTCGGAGCCAGCTGCGCCTTCCATGGGCTGGTGGATAGACCCCGCCACGGAGGCCGCACTCTCATCGGCGATCGAGCCGAGTATCGACCTTACCCTTCATGAGAGCCGTGACGCCGAACTACCGGATCCCTCCCCGGCCACGGACTCCCAACCGCCTGCGCCCATGCCTATCTAGTCCGATTGGGCGCCGATCATGGAGTTTACCTCCGCGGATATATTTCAGCACTCGCCCTTCGGCGACATACTGAATTCATTAAGGTCTCTCTCCTTGTCAGGAGAGTCCTGGCCAAACTATGTCCGGCAGGATTGGGATGCGGATGACGAAGAAATTCGCCGCCCACCCACCACCCACTTAGTAGCCACTGTCGTCGACTTAACCGACATGATCGACTTCGACTCCAAAGACATCGACGGCATGGACGACGATGCGGGAGGCGAAGAGGAACCACTGCCCACTGGGCACTGGACAGCCACCTCATCATATGATATATACATGGTGGACACACCCAAAGAAGGCAATGGCGATGAGACAGCGGGGGATGACCCCTCCAAGAAGCAACCCAAGCGCCGGCATCAGCGGCGCCGCTCTAAGTCTTGCCAAAGCAAAAGCGGTGACCCTGACACAGGAGAAAATAGCACTCTGGACAGTGCCGAAGACGACAACAATCCCCTCCAGCAAGATCTAGGGCAGGAGGATGGAGAAGCCAGCCCTCCAGAGAGAGCGGCAGATGGAGAGGCGGAGGATGATAATTACATGCCTCCCTCTGAAGACGAGGCAAGCCTCGATGATGACGAATTCGTCGTGCCTGGGGATCCCGTCGAACAAGAGCGTTTCAAGCGCCGACTTATAGCCATGGCAAATAGCCTTAAGAAAAAGCAACAGCAACTTCAAGCTGATCAAGATTTGCTAGCTGACAGATGGACTGAAGTCCTTGCGGCTGAGGAATATAAACTCGAACGCCCCTCCAAGAGTTACCCAAAGCATAGGTTGCTACCCCGACTGGAGGAGGAAGCACTCAAACCTACATCTCCAACATATGATGCGGCTGACCGGCCACCTCGTGGCCGCGACAGAGAGGCATTTCAGCCAAAAACTCAGCCCGCACCCCGACGCCACTCAAATAAAAATGACAAGGCACGGGGGAACATGCTAGACCTGCGAGACGTATTGGAGGACAAAGCAAAACAGGCAAGATCGATCTACGGATCGCGAGGGCACGCCACTATGCGAGACGATAACCGTCACGCCGGATACAGTAAAAGTAAATCCGGCCGGGCTGAACATAGCGGGCAAGACTCATTTGAGCTGCGTCGCGATATAGCCCAGTACAGAGGCGCCGCACACCCCCTTTGTTTCACAGACGAAGTAATGGATCACCAAATCCCAGAGGGTTTCAAACCCGTAAATATAGAACATACGACGGCACAACAGATCCTGCGGCATGGATTGAGGACTTCCTCCTGCACATCCACATGGCCCGCAGTGGCGATCTACACGCCATCAAATACCTCCCACTTAAACTCAAAGGACCAGCTCGGCATTGGCTCAACAGCCTGCCAGCAGCATCCATTGGCTGTTGGGAGGACCTGGAAGCAGCATTCCTTGACAACTTCCAGGGCACTTACACTAGTAGAAAAAGGGTCAAACGTGAAGCACATTAGTGCCGGTTTGATTTTGTCCCGGTACTAATGGTACCATTAGTGCCGGTTCGAACGGATTTGCATTAATGCCGGTTCGTGTTGAACCTTTAGTACCGGTTCATGGCACGAACCGGTACTAAAGGGGTGGTGGCATGCTGGTGTCAGGCCGGGGCCCCACGATCACCTTTAGTACCGGTTTGTGGCACGAACCGGTAATAAAGGTCTAACCTTTAGTACGGGTTCGTGCCATGAACCGGTACTAAAGGGGTCTGACCTATAGTACCGGTTTGTGACACAAACCGGCACTATAGGGCAATTTTCAAACTCTACCCCCCCGTGTGTCGCCATTTCAGTTCTGAAAAAATCAAAAGAAAATGATAAAAACTTCAAAAAATAAAATCCTTCGAGAGGTAGTTATATTACTACATCTACTAGTTAGGAAAATTTAAAAACTACAATTTGGACATGTTTTGCAAAAAGTGTAGGGAAAATGTAAAACGGCTATAACTTTTGCATATGATGTCGGAAAAAATGTATAATATATCAAAAAATTCAGCACGAAAATCTGCATCCGATGGAGACGGCCTATGGCCTGTTTGGAATTTTTTAGAATCCTCAAATTCCAAAAGGAAAAAAGATATGGTCAAATTTCAGTTTGTTTAAAAAAATTTGGTTAAATCTTATCAAACTACTTATTCAAGAAGTATTAATGTTACTACATAATTATTCAAGAATATTAGTGTTACTAAATAATTATTTCAATTTTTTGAATTTTGGTCAAATCTGGTCAAACTATGGTCAAACTTATTCAAGAAATATTAGCGTTACTAAATAATTACTGTTTTTTAGAATAATAGTTTCAAACTCAAACGGTGAAATGTGTGACTTCATGCTCAAGCTAAACTCCTGAGGGTTAATAGGATTGACATCTTACTATTATCAGGAAAACAACAAGTGCAGACTCAGAAACGAAGGAGAATAGAACCCGAAAGTTAAGCGTGCTCGGGCTAGAGTAGTGAGAGGGATGGGTGACCGGTCGGGAAGTTAGATGATTTGGAATGAGTGATCCACACTTGAGCAGTTAAGAGAGGTGATCAGAGACTAAATCATCAAATAATTAAAAAAAATTAAAAATAAAAAAAATCAAATTTTTTTTCCAAAATTTTCAATTTTTTTTTTCAAAAAAAAACCTTTAGTACCGGTTGGTAATACCAACCAGGGCGCGAGCTCACGCCACGTGGTGGCACTTTAGCGCCGGTTCGTGCCGAACCGGTACTAAAGGGGGGGGGGGCTTTAGTGCCCACCCTTTAGTGCCGGTTATGGAACCGGCACTAAAAGCCCTTACGAACCGGCGCTAAAGCTCCGTTTTCTACTAGTGTTATGTGCGACCACCAGATGCCGATGACTTGAGCCACATAATTCAGGAGCTAGAGGAATCGGCCAGGCAATTCTGGACACGGTTCCTAACAAAGAAAAATCAAATCGCCGACTGTTCGGATGCAGAGGCCCTAGCAGCTTTTAAGCACAACATCCGCGACGAGTGGCTCGCCCGGCACCTTGGCCAGGAAAAGCCGAAATCTATGGCAGCCCTCACGACACTCATGACCCGCTTTTGTGCGGGAGAAGACAGCTGGCTGGCTCGCAGCAATAACATATCAAAGAACCATGGTACTTCGGATACCAAGGATGGCAATGGCAGGTCACGTCGCAACAAACATAAGCGCCGCATTAACAGCGACAATACCGAGGATACGGCAGTCAATGCCGGATTCAAAGGCTCTAAACCCGGTCAACGGAAAAAGCCATTCAAAAGAAGCACTCCGGGCCCGTCCAGTTTGGACCGTATACTTGACCGCTCGTGTCAAATACACGGCACCCCCGACAAGCCAGCCAACCACACCAACATGGATTGTTGGGTGTTCAAGCAGGCCGGCAAGTTAAATGCTGAAAACAAAGATAGGGGGTCACATAGCGATGACGAGGAGGAGCCCCGGCAGCCGAACACCGGAGGACAGAAGAGGTTCCCCCCACAAGTGCGGACGGTGAACATGATATACGCAACCCACATCCCCAAGAGGGAGCGGAAGCGCGCGCTAAGGGACGTATATGCGTTGGATCCAGTCGCCCCAAAGTTCAACCCATGGTCCTCTTGTCCAATCACCTTCGATCGTAGGGACCACCCCACTAGTATCCGTCATGGCGGATTCGCCGCACTGGTCCTAGACCCAATCATTGATGGATTTCACCTCACTCGAGTCCTTATGGATGGCGGCAGCAGCCTGAACCTGCTTTACCAGGACACAGTGCGCAAAATGGGTATAGACCCCTCAAGGATCAAACCCACAAAAACGACCTTCAAAGGCGTCATACTAGGTGTAGAGGCCCATTGCACAGGCTCAGTCACACTGGAAGTGGTCTTCGGACCCCCGGATAACTTCCGAAGTGAAGAGTTAATCTTTGATATAGTCCCGTTCCGCAGTGGCTATCATGCACTGCTCGGGTGAACCGCATTTGCGAGATTCAATGCGGTACCGCACTATGCATACCTCAAGATCAAGATGCCAAGACCTCGGGGGGTCATCATAGTTAATGGAAACACAGAGCGCTCTCTCCGCACGGAGGACCACACTGCGGCCCTCGCAACAGAAGGGCAAAGCAGCATCTTAAGGCAATCCGCTAGTTCGGAGATTAAGGACCCGGACACCTTCAAGCGCGCCCGGAGTAATCGGCAACAAGACCGCCTGGCACGTTCCGAGCTCGCATAGCAATGCGCCCCCACCCCGGTCCCAGCCAAACGGCGAAATCCGTGCCGCGCATACATAATTACGCATTGAAAATACCATGGGCATAGGTGGGGAGGGGGGCACGACTACGGCACGCCCCAAGACGCGGCTCAACCGCACTAGAGGCTTCCCGCTTTATTATTTTTCTCTCTTTCAAGACTTTAATCTCTGGAAACCCTGTCCGGCAGTATGATTGCCGAACACATGATGCAGCAACCAAGGAGGCAGAAAGCTACGTCGCACCACAGAACTCCCAGGTGGATTATGATAAGGAATGAAATACTTGCTTTAATGCCATTCCTCAGCTTGCCCTTGGAGGGGACATGTCAAATAGTCCTACTTTTTGCTTATCGCACTACCTGTATCATTTTGCTTTAATGCACCTTTTTGAATAAACAATGCATAGCACTAGACTATTATCTCATTCTTTATTCTTCCTTTTTATCTCATTCTTATTCTTCCTTCTTATATATATATATATGTTCATTTCATGACATCCAGCACCCGTACACTCTGGTACACATCCAGCACCCGTACACTCTGGTATGGCTAATACGCCAGGGGCTTAAGCATACCCCATAATACGGCGTGAGAAGTCCGAACACTTTAGACAAGTGCGGCACCCCAAACTTATAACATTATATGCATCAGCTCCGAATCATGTCTTGGGTCAATAGTTGGGTTTGCCCGGCTCCCATGTTTTGGTACCTTACGTTCCGCTATATCAGCTAAGGTAGCACTGGGAGAACTACTGCGATTGTGCCCCGGTTCAGCTGGGCTAAGCACCTCAGTAGAGAAAGCTAAAACTGACTGTCATGATAAGGCGAGAGACTGGTCGCTGTTCAAGAGGTTTCGAGTCCCTAAAGACTTATGCCGCTTTAAGCAAGGAGTCAGCTTTGTCCGGCTTAAGGCGTGTATAGCGCCCCAAATTCGGCCTTCCGAATACTAGGGGCTTCGCCAAAATTTAAAATTATAGAATTCTATGGCTAAGTGAGAGTGATAAAGCATTATAGTCCGATAGCCTTGTTCGTTGCGTTGAGAACCTCCCTCGAAGGACCCAAAAATGGGAACAAGAGTGCTCAGGTTTATCCCGAACACCCCAGCACTCGTGGCATGGGGGCAGAAGCCGACGACTAGCCATCTCTCAGATTTGATAAACAGCCGAACATAAGGTAATATTTTAAATTCAAACAAGCGTTGCATAGCGCATATGAACAAGTTTTCATACCACAGGATCACATGAGCAAGTTCATTCAAATATTACATCTTTCACACACTCGTCCGCTACAAGACGGGCACCCTTCAGGACACCCTCATAGTACATCTCGGGTTGGCGATGCTCCTTGCCCTGCGGCGGCCCCTCCTTCACCAGCTTCTCGGCGTCCATCTTGGCCGAGTGCACCTTTGCACGGGCAAAAGCTCGGCGTGCACCTTCGATGCAGACGGACCGCTTGATGACCCCCAGCCATGGGCAGGCATCCACAAGCCGCCTCACCAGGCCGAAGTAGCTGTTGGGAAGGGCTTCGCTAGGCCACATCCGGACTATAAAGCCGTTCATGGCCTGTTCGGCCGCCTTGTGCAGCTCGACCAGTTGCTTCAGCTGGTCGCTCACAGGCATTGGGTGTTCGGTCCCAGTATACTGAGACCAGAATAGCTTCTCCGTCGAGCTTCCCTCCTCGGCCTAGTAAAACTTTGCGGCATCCGACACGCTGCGGGGCAAATCTGCGAATGCTCCTGGAGAGCTGCGGACTCTGGTAAGTAACAAGTAATTTACTTTCACATGCTTGCTTTGCATATTGAATGCCTTACCCGCCGCTATCTTCCTTATCGCCTCAATTTCCTGGAGGGCCTTTTGGGCTTCAGCCTTGGCATTCTTCACGCTCTCAAGGGCTGCGGCAAGCTCAGACTCTCGCGTCTTCGAGTCAAGCTCCAAAGCCTCGTGCTTCGTCACGAGATCCTGGAGCTCTTGCTGCACCTCGCCCACCCGTGCCTCTTGCTTCTCCCTCTCGGTGTGTTCCTTGGCCGCTTTGTCTTCGACCTCGGACAGCGTTTGCTTTAGGGTCGCCACCTCGGTCGTGGCCCCTGGCACATTCATGATGATCCTGTCATTCCGCAACCACATTTTCTTTTTATATATATAGACAAGGTATTACTTACCTTTGTTCTCCTCGAGCTGCCTCTTGGCAAGGCCGAGCTCTTTTTCAGACCCCTCGAGGTCCTGCTTCAGTGTGGCGACCTCCGCAGTCAGTGCGGCAGAGGCCAGCAGCGAAGCCTGCATACGCATACAGACATACTTATATTAGACTCCTGCATATTTTATTTGATCCTCTATTCGACCTTTCTTTGTGAACACCAAACAGAGCATCAGGGGCTACTGTCTATGCGGTAATATTTTTCCTACACTTTCAATACTTACCTCAAAGCCTGTTAGAAGGCTGGCACAGGCTTCAGTCAGTCCGCTCTTGGCGGACTAAACCTTCTTGATCACCGCACTCATAATAGTACGGTGCTCTTCGTCGATGGAAGCGCCGCGAAGCGCTCCCAGCAGGTTGTCCGGTGCCTCTGGATGGACAGAGATCACCGGCATGGGCGTTTTACCCCTTCTGGAAGGGGGCCGCCTGCCCGAGTCCGGAACCACTGGAGGTTCCGACACGGTGTTCGGCTGCGAGCCGAGCTTGGAGCCCCCGGGAGCCTTGCTCCCTTTGGACCTGGAGTCCGGAAGGTCGCCTTGAGGTGCCTTCGGGACTGTCTCCCCCCGGCTCGGTGCCCCTTGAGACAACACCTCGGCATTGTCCACAGGGCAAGGGGAGGGGGCGGTTGGAAGTGGATCGCTATCCATATCCGACGAATCCAAGGAGCCGTCTGACGAGGATACGTTGATACGGGCTTGGGGCGGTCTGCATAATCATATTCGGCGTTAGGAGAAGCAGTGCGACAAAGGAATGCTATGAGTTACTCTGGTATCCGAATACTTACGACCTCGCCAGGGGCTTGGCCCTGAGCAGCCACTCGTCTTCGCCTTCGGCGGTGGTGGTGGAACAGTCCGGAAGGAGAGTCCTTCCTTTCTTGGACCCTTCGGCCTCCCCGGTTGGGGCGGCCTTCCTTTTCTTGTTCCCCCGGCTGCAGGGGGAGCATCTTCATCTTCCTCCTCCTCCTCATCTTCATGGGAGGAGTGCGTCGCAGAGTTATCGGACGATGAGTCCGATACCACCTGGCGCCGGGAACTCTTTCGGGTTCCCTTGGCCTTCTTCTTGGTCTTCTCCGGCACCTTATAAGGAGCCAGGGTCAGCATCTCCGTCAAGAGAGCACCCGTAGTGTCTTCAGGAAGAGGGGCCGGGCAGTCAATCTGCTCCGATGCCTCCACCCAGTCCTGTTAAAGGCATGAGAGCTCAGACCCCACACAGGGTTAAGCTATGGGAAATAAATATCCTGCCAAATGTACAAAACTTACCGGATTCGCAGGGCGCTTCGCGCTTAGCCCGCGGTCCTCGGTGAGAGAGGGAGGGACCTCGGCACCCTTGAATAGCACCCTCCAGACGTCTTTGTGCGTCGTGTCGAAGAGCTCACTTAGAGTCTGGTGCCGGGCCAGGTCAAACTCCCATAAGTTGAAGTCCCGTTGCTGACACAGGAGGATCCGGCGGAAGAGCATGACTTGGACTATGTTGATAAGCTTAAGTTTCTTGCTTGTCATGTTCCGGATACATTTCTGGAGTCCGTCCAGCTCCACCGATGAACCCCAGGATAGACCCTTCTCCTTCCAGGAAGTGAGCCGCGTGGGGATTCCGGATCGAAACTCGGGGGCCGCCACCCAGTTGGTGTCGCGCGGCTTGGTGATGTAGAACCACCCCGATTGCCACCCCTTTATGGTCTCCACGAAGGAGCCCTCGAGCCATGTAACGTTGGGCATCTTGCCCACCATGGCTCCGCCGCATTCCGCCTGTTGGCCACCCACCACCTTCGGCTTGATATTGAAGGTCTTCAGCCACAGGCCGAAGTGGGGCCAGATACGAAGGAAGGCCTCGCACATGACGATGAACGCTGAGATGTTGAGGATGAAGTTTGGGGCCAGATCATGAAAGTCCAGCCCATAGTAGAACATGAGGCCACGGACAAATGGATGGAGGGGAAACCCCAGTCCGCGGACGAAGTGGTGGAGGAAGACCACCCTCTCGTGGGGTTCTGGGGTAGGGATGACCCGCCCTGCGGCTGGCAGCCGGTGCGCGATATCCGTGGCTAAGTATCCGGCTCCGCATAACTTTTTGATGTGCCCCTCCGTGACGGAGGAGGCCATCCACTTGCCTCCCGCTCCGGACATGTTGGAGAGAGTTGAGGAGGAGGATGCGGACTTGGGCACTGGAGCTCGAGTGCGCGAGAATGGATGATCAAGGAGGAAGAAGGCGTGGGTAGAAAAAGGTGAGATCTTATCCCTTTATAAGGGTGGACTAGACTATGCGCCCCCACTAGCCTGGTAAAACTCACTTATCCCCCAAGCACTGTAATTGATGGCGCGGTTGGGTTACCCGCGTCCGTATTGATGAGAATCCCTAATAAGGGGAACACGATCTCTACTTTGACAAGACGTGTCAAGAAACTGCCTCGCGTTATGTGCGGGGCTGGTTAAAGAAAAACGGTTCAAATAATTACCGGGCCGTGGCGTGATGTCATGCTGCCAAAACGTGCCAGCAAATTAGATTTGTGGAAATATTATTCTCTCTAGGGTGGTATGTGGAACTTGTTTTGCAGGGTCAGACACTATCCTTGTATTCAAACTCTTCTGTGGTGTATTCGGAGGAGGAACCTGCCTTGCAATGCCGAAGACAACACCGCGCGCTGGACTCATCGTCATTGAAGCCTGGTTCAGGGGCTACTGAGGGAGTCCTGGATTAGGGGGTCTCTGGACAGCCGGACTATATCCTTTGGCCGGACTATTGGACTATGAAGATACAAGATTGAAGACTTCGTCCCGTGTCCGGATGGGACTCTACTTGGCGTGGAAGGCAAGCTAGGCAATACGGATATGTATATCTCCTCCTTTTTAAGCGACCTTATGTAACCCTATCCCCCTCCGGTGTCTATATAAACCGGAGGGTTTTAGTCTGTAGGACAACATACAATCATACCATAGGCTAGCTTCTAGGGTTTAGCCTCTCCGATCTCGTGGTAGATCAACTCTTGTAATACACTAATACCCATATTGTCAAGTATAATCAAGCAGGACGTAGGGTTTTACCTCCATCAAGAGGGCCCGAACCTGGGTAAAACATCGTGTCCCCTGCCTCCTGTTACCATCCGCCTTAGACGCACAGTTCGGGACCCCCTACCCGAGATCCACCGGTTTTGACACCGACATCCACGACAAGAATTATCAAATCAAGTAAGGTGGAGACGGGATTGGGGCGGCCAAGGTGTCCAAAAATAAGAAATGCCTATGGTTAGTATGTGGAATATTCGCTCAGCCGGTTTCATTTAGGAGCATCGTTATCTATGGGGTTGTTTTTACAAAAGTGACAGATCTAGGATGTACATATTAATCTTAAGGCTTGGCACATAATAAAATCATTAGTGTATTATATACTTTGTAGTACTCACTCCCCCTCAAAAAAGCTTGTATTAGATTTGTCTAGATATGGATGTATCTAGATACATATATATCTTTTAATAAAATGTAAGACCAACTTTCTGGGACGAAGATAATATTATTATTTTTTTGCAAGAAAACTTTTGCTCTATTCATCTTCAATCATGACAGTACAACGAACACCAGAAATAATATAAATTAAATCCAGATTCGTAGACAACCTAGCGACGACTACAAGCACTGAAGCAAACCGGAGGCACGCCGCCGTCACTGCTCCTCCCTCGTCGGAGCCGGGCAAAGATTGTTTTAGTAGACAGTCAGGAAGACATCGTGCTAAGACCCCATAGAACCAGCACAACACAACAGCAACCACCGTCAATGAAGCGTAGCATAGATCGGAAGGATCCAACCTGAAAAGACATGAACGTAGATGAACTACGGCCAGATCCGAGCAAATCCACCAAGGACGATCTGTCGGAGACACATCTCCACACACCCAGTGACGATGCTAGATTCACCATCGGGTAGGAGGCTAGGTAGGGAGAACCTTATTCCATTTTTAGGGAGCCGCCACCGTCTCGTCTTCTTGAGCAGAACACAAACCCTAATAAAACACGAAGGAACAACTGAAAACAGAGACCTCTTGTCGGCAAGGGCTGAGGTCCACCGCACCCTTGCATATATAAGGACAAAGACAATGGATAATAATTGCCTTACATATTTAGGAAGATAATTAAAAATGCCACATGCGGCAACGCCAGAAATATATAAGGGCAAAAGACGAAGAAAAGATGCACACAACGATCCGGCTCGCTGATCTCTACTTTGTTGCTGCAGGCCGCGGAGACTAGTTCTCGTGGCGAGCAGCGATGAACTCTTTCATGTCCTGAATATGCTGCTTGAGAGCATCCACAGACTTCTCCACCAGCCTTTCGCGCTCGATGCAGAGCATGGCATTCTCGTCCTTAAGTTTCTTGACAATGACACCCATCCTCCTCAACAAGGCAGTGGTCTCCCCGCGCTGCTTCGTCCTTCCGGCGATCTTCACATTTAGCAGATCGCGCTTGGTGTGGAGCTTCGCCTTTTCCTCCGCTAGTCCCGGATGATGCTAGTAGCACTTTGAAACGAGGCATTCATCTCGTCCTGCAGCTTCATCCAGCCAGAGATCCGATCCATCAGGTCATCGAGCATAGCACGCACGCGCCTGTGAGTGTCCTCGCCTACCCACGAGACATTTTCCCAAGCCGTCGTGGCGCGGGAGGACCTCTCTGCTGCATTTGCGGCGCGGCAGGACATCTTTGTTGTTTTCGCGGTGCGGCTGAACCAGTCTGCTGCATCGACGGCGCGGTGGGACCTCTATGCTGCTTCGGCAGTGCGGGCGGGACCTTTGTGCTGCTATGGCGGTACGGCGGGACATGTCGACTGCTTTCGCAGTGCGGGACATCTCTCGTGCTTCCGTTTCCATGCTCGCCCTCCCTGGTAGTAATCTCTCGACCCAGAACTCTTGCGGGCCATGGCAGACGCAAGGGAATGGCGATGAAAGACTTGTTTGTTTTTGTGGATGAGGAGTTGAGGAGGAATGTGCAGTCATCTTGGAGTAGTCATCTTGGAGTAGGTAGTATTTATAACCGAGTACTAATATGCTCCTAAGTGGGAACCGTTTAGGTTTTGATCGGTGTGAATAGGTATGCAATTAAATATAGCGTGGTAGTAATTTGGAATGTGACAGGATGCAATCTCAAAATTTATTGATGGTTCTAGTTTCAAAGTGCGGCACTATTCACAGATGGCGTAACGTGGGCACGCGTTTTCAGCCGCGTATGTGGCGTTTGCACCATAGGGTGCACTGCAATAGGCGATGTCAGCACACATCTTGTTCCATCAACCGTGCGCGCTCGTTATTACCATCGCACATGCTTCTTTTAATTAGAATGTGTGCCCGTCTAGCACACACACCTTGCTCTGTCTAATTGTTTCTGTTTGTTGTGGCTAATCACAAAAAGTTCATTCATGTGAAGTGTATGCCGTCAATCGCAGACACCTTGATCTGGCTGACTGCTTATTTTGTGTCGCCTAATCGCATATGGTTCATCCGTGTGAACTGTATGCCGTCAATCGCACACACACCTTGATTTACCTGACCGTTTCTGTTGTGTTGACTAACCACAAACAGTTTATCCGGATGAACGGTATGCCATATAATACACACACCTTCATCTGGCTGCCGTTTGTGTCGTTAAGCTCATCGCAAATAGTTCATTCGAGTGAACTGTATGCCACGCATCACACACGCAACTATAATATGAAACGTGTTTGTTGTCTCCGCCATCACAAATGTTATGTATCTTTTTTGACCGTTTTATTACATCACCGTTTATGATTAATGCATCGCACACAGTTTTGTCGAAGGGTCTCTGATTGTAGTGTCGCGTTAGCAACATCCTGCAATAGTGATCTATCACATTGAGCATGTATCTAAAAAGCATAAAACTACACAAAACAAACAAAAAATTGTCCACCTAATATTTTTTTTCACAATTTTCCTCTCTTCCATTCTATCTTCATCTATCAAACATCCATCTATCTATTCATCTAATTCTACAAAATACTACACACACAAAAATTGTAAAACTAACTAATTTTTTTACATTATGGGCTCCAAAGCAGCAGCAGAGGAGTGCCGCCCTGGCTGAGGCCGGCGACGGTGGGCCGGAGCAGCCGCCGAGCAGGGTCGGCAGAGCAGCGGGGCTGGCCGCGCGTGGGGCAGGGGCAATGGCTGCCGGAGCCGCGGCCAGGGGCGGGGTCGATGTGGCCGGGGGGGGGGTCGAGGGAGGTTGGAGCGGGGTCGAGGGAGGTTGGGGGTAGGGACGAGGAGGCAGGGCGAGAGGTGGCCGAGGCGGGGCAGAGGTGTGCCCGGCCGGGATGGCGGCACCCTGGAGCTAGGGCAGGGTTGAGGGAGGCTGGGGCGGGCTGCGAGAGCGGCGCAGACGCCCGGGGGTGTGATACGTCTCCAACGTATCTATAATTTTTGATTGTTCCATGCTATATTATATCCTGTTTTGGACATTATTGGGCTTTATTATACACTTTTATATTATTTTCGGGACTAACCTATTAACCGGAGGCCCAGCCCAGAATTGCTGTTTTTGCCTATTTTGGAGTTCCGCAGAAAAAGAATATCAAATGGAGTCCAAATGGAATGAAACCTTCGGGAACGTGATTTTCGGAACGAACATGATCCAGAGGACTTGGACGCTACGTCAAGACATCAACCAGGAAGGCACGAGGTAGGGGGGCGCGCCCTCCACCCTCGTGGGGCCCATGTTGCTCCACCGACGTACTCCTTCCTCCTATATATACCTACATACCCCCAAACTACCAGATACGGAGCCAAAACCCGAATTCCACCGCAGTAACTTTCTGTATCCACGAGATCCCATCTTGGGGCCTTTTCCGGAGCTCCGCCGGAGGGGGCATCGATCACGGAGGGCTTCTATATCAACACCATAGCCTCTCCGATGAAGTGTGAGTAGTTTACTTCAGACCTTCGGGTCCATAGTTATTAGCTAGATGGCTTCTTCTCTCTTTTTGGATCTCAATACAAAGTCACTACAAAAAAAGACACATCCGTGACATTTTGGACCGAACGAATTTTTTCTGTCATACATATGACACTTCTATGACGATAATTGTGACAAAACCCGGTATCATCATAGATGTGGTGGGCTCCTACTTCTATGACAAAAAATCATGACAAAAAATGGGCTTTTCGTCCTGGGCGGGCCGGAGACGCAGCTGCATAACATTACTTGGGCCGTCCATGACGGAAAAAACCATGGGAGAAGCGAGGGGGAGGAAAATTTCGGGGAGTTCCCGGTTACGGTGGGAGGTCGGGGGCCGAGCGATGCGCGTTTCTCTCGTACACGCACGCGCGTGTGTGCGAGGCGTTGGCTCTAACTGAACCCAAGCGAGGCATTGGGCTCTAACTGAACCCGAGCGATTGCACTGCAGGCTACGCGTTACTGAACCCGAGCGATCGATCGATGGCTATTAACTGAACACGATCGAGCGATTCCTTGGCTACTGCTGCTAACTGAAGCCGATCGATGGGATGAACAGTGAGCGTTGGGGGGGGGGGTTGGATGAACAGTGAGCGGTGGCGTTGCCTCTGGATGAACAGGACCCCGTGGTGT
This sequence comes from Triticum urartu, assembly GCF_003073215.2. Taxonomy (NCBI): domain Eukaryota; kingdom Viridiplantae; phylum Streptophyta; class Magnoliopsida; order Poales; family Poaceae; genus Triticum; species Triticum urartu. Next base: position 704,456,078 of record NC_053024.1, on the reverse strand, counting down.
GGTTGCGGGCTGGATGAACAGTAGACGGTGGAGGGGTGCCCATGGAGGGGTGGATGAACAGGACCCCGTGGTGTGGAGGGCAGGATGAACAGTAGATGGTGGAGGGGTGCCCATGGAGGGGTGGTTGAACAGGACCCCGTGGTGTGGAGGGCTGGATGAACAGTAGACGGTGGAGGGGTGGTTGAACAGTAGCCGGTGGAGTAGCGCGCGGTGGAGGCTGGATGAACAGGAGCCCGTGGAGGCTGGAGGAGGTCGACGGTGGATGAACAGTAGCTCGTGGAGGCTGGAGGGGGTCGACGGTGGAGATGAACAGTATCCCGTGGAGTCCCGTTTTGTGGTACGCCACACCCCTCCTGATGAACAAGACCCCCATTTCGACCGTAGCGCTCCAACACAAGTCCGTTTCCTCCGTTTTGCGGTACGCCACACCCCTCCCGATCAACAGGACCCCCGTTTCGACCGTAGGAGGTCCGTTTCCTCCGTTTTGCGGTACGCCACACCCCTCCCGATCAACAGGACCCCCGTTTCAACCGTAGGAGGTCCGTTTCCTCCGTTGTGCGGTACGCCAGGCCTTGTTTCCATCGCCTCTTCCGTCCAAGCCCTCTCGATGAACACGACCACGCATTCCGTTCCGACCCATGAACACGACGACGACGCTGTTTCTCCGTTCCGACCCAGCCATGTACACGAGCCCTCGCCGTACGTATGCGCGAGTAGGCGTTCGATACCCCGCCCGTATGTACACATATGTGGCCGTATTTTCTTTCTTGCACCCTGGCCGCTGTACGTACATGTACATGCTACGTGCGCGCCTCTACTACGACACGTGCGCGCCTCTACATCGACCAGTATGTACGTACACGTTCGCGACCAGAATGTCAACGCTACGTACGCTTCGACCAGGTGGGTCCCGACTGTCAGGCACTTCCTTGCGTGTGAAGATGTAGCTGGTGGGTCCCAGCAGTCAGGGGGCGAATCGTTTTTTTGCCCGGACGCACTGTCTTGCGTGCGAAGATGTAGCTGGTGGGTCCCAATAGTCGGGGGGCTGGTGGGTCCCAGCAGTCAGGGGGGCGAATCGTTTTGGTTTTTTTGCCCGGACACACTTCCTTGCGTGCGAAGATGTAGCTGGTGGGTCCGACTAGTCAGGGGGGCGAATCGTTTTTTTGCCCGGACGCACTTCCTTGCGTGCGAAGGTGTAGCTGGTGGGTCCCAGCAGTCAGGGGGAAACGTTTTTTTCGCGAAATATGGTGGCCCGTCCGGTGGGTCCCTGCTGCCAGGTGGAGGAATCATTATTTTCCGCGTAATAAGGAGACACTTCCTTGCTACCGCCGTGGACCCAGCTGTCAGCCTCTCCACGTACAGTCCACGTCCGATGGAAGTCGTTCCTTGACCACGTTGACCATGCCGCGCCGAGAGCACCAGGGCGGTGGACGACGGCGAGGACTAGGAAGGGGACGACGGGGAGCCGGGGAAGACGCGGTAGTGGAAGCCCCCACGTGCGCGGAGAGGAGTATGAGGGTTCACTGGTTCGGCTGCGGTGTGAGGCTACCGTCGCCACAGGGCCTGGCCAGCGGTGGGAATAGTAGGGGGCGGTGAGGCCTCCGCGGCAGCACAGCCGACGACGAGAGGCAGGAGCATGCGGCACGACCGACGCTGCTTTGGGCGGCTGGAGCAAGAAGACCAGAGGTTGAAGAAGCACTACGGCCGTTGGATGGACATTGTACGGTCAATGGAGCTAGAATCGTTCATATTGACTAAGTTGACAAAGCCCTTCGTCCCCGTCAACTTAGTAGGCCCACAAGTCAGCCTCCCACCAAGGTGGGTCCCAGCTAGCCGGGGGAGTATTCATTTTTTTGTGTGTAATAAGGAGGCACTTCCGGTGGGTCCGAGCTGACAGCGGGGGGAACATTTTTTTTCGTGAAATATGGTGGCCCGTCCGGTGGGTCCCAACAGTCAGGGAAACGATTTTTTTCACAAAATACTGGTGGCCCGTCCGGTGGGTCCCTGCTGTCAGGTGGACTAATAATTATTTTGCACGTAATAAGGAGGCACTTCCTTGCTGCGGCCATGGACCCAGCTGTCAGCCTCTCCACGTACAGTCCACTTCAGATGCATGTTGGTCATTGACCACGCTGACCACGCCACGCCGAGAGCACCAGGACGGTGGACGACGGCGAGGCCTAGGAAGATATATTTAAATTAGGTTAATGCCCAGTGAAATAGGAATCTGAAAATGTGATAAAATTCAGAAATTATAAAGTAATTACCAATTTGTCATCTGTTTTTATATTTACAACCCATTTCATATTACTTTCAAGATTTGCAGGCGTCTTGAAAGAGTTGCAGCCCATCAGGGCGTAGAAAAATAAGTAGGCCTGGATTGGGTATTCTTCAGAAAAAATAAACTGGGCTCATTTTCACAAAGAAAAAATAGCTGGGCTGGTCACATGGTGAACATAAAATATAAGCCTGGGCTAGACGGGCCACATCCCAGTTCAAACCCTGCTCCGTCTCAACAATACCAAACAAAAAAAATACTGCTCGAGTAGCTACGTCCCAGCTGTCGGCCAATCTTGTGCTGTTCTCTTGTCTATTGACTATATACGCTCACAATGTCGTGGGTCCCAGATGTCAGGAAAACACTAGGAGGAAGCATTTTATTTTTCCATACGCTGACGTGGTGGGCCCCTACTGTCATCCTCTCCACGTACTTCTGCCGATTCCTGTTGTTTGTTGACCATGTTGACAACGTGAGAGGGCGGCGCTGCGGCGAGCGCACCAAAGCGCGCGCGGAGGACATCGGCGTTAACGATTTAGGAGACGGTGGGGCGGCGATGCGTGCGCTGAGGCGCAGCTAGCCGTGGGAGGTGGAAGCAGGCGGCCCCGCCGGCGTTAGTTTGGTTTTGGCGGCTGGATGAAGACAGGACTGAAGAAACACGACAGACTGTAAAAGCAGCAGGAGTACTTAACAACCTTAACTGAAACCAGCAGGGGCACTTAACAACCAAAGCTGAAAGCAGTATGAGTACTTATACAGGTTCAACCGTACAAAGCACGCCTCGAACAGTGCTACTTTGCCTACAGTTAACCAAGGGTGAGGCCGCCAAGCCCCAGGACAAGGCCTAGGCGCCACCCCGCGCATCCACAACCTTCTGAAAGCGGCTTCATCTCGCAACGTGGTCAATAAATAGGATATTCGCTTTAGAGCCATGGAAAAGCATGAACATAATCTTCTGTCTTATTCTCCAAGATGGACGGGCCTTCATTATTTCAGACCACCCATGAATAAGTATCTTTTCACCTCCAAGGGGAATTGAGTAGGTCGACATATACATCATGTTGTGACCAAGTGCAAGTCTGACCCGACCATGGTCAGGCATCTGTATAGGAACAATAGAACTCGGCAGCTGTAAAACTGTGTATAAGCAATAGTTTATGAACAACATATATAACAGAAAACAGCTCGTACCATAAGTTTCTCGACACAGTTGGACCTGCTCAACGAGTGCAACAGTGGCACACATATCCCACGTGGCCTTCCACCATTGAAACGCCCCACAAGGACCTCAAGACGATCAATAAAGTGTAGGAACTTGTGGATGTCGATCCAGTCAACTTCAGTGCCATTAGTAACAGCTGAGTTATTACAGAGTAACAAACGAGCAGACTGCTTAACTCTGAAAAAACCTACACGTGCCACCAATTATAAGAAAATATTAGTTAGAAGTAGCATCTTCGTGAGAGATTCGTTGCTACTTCTAAAGTTAAATTGTGATTACTTAGACAGAATAGGTGGATTAAGAAGTAATCGAGGCAACAAGCAAGAACCAGATACAAAACTAACATGGATGAACAATTGGAACGACGTCGGGGTGGAAGATCGCAGTGAAGATGAGACCAGGTTCTGCTATTTCCATCAACATTCGTGCGCCAACTTTCAGTCCGTAACACTTGAGAAAGTTTATCCAAGTTCGGCCATAAAAAAAGCAGCGATCTTCTTGGTTCATGAACCCAACTCGGAACTTATATCCATGGCTTGTCTTCACTGTGACCATTAAACTAGTGTATTCAGTTATGGCAAGGCCGAGCATCTTGAGTACATGTGTTCTGGCAGAGCAAATAATACACTTCAGGAAAAATAATATGAGAACACAACATGTTCAAAAAACCCCCACCCTCCCGAATAGAAAAGAGGATTCTAGGAACATACTGTGCGCGTTTCAATATGCTGTGTTAGGATGAGAAGGAACAAGTGTGGCGTCTCGCCAAGGGCGTAGAAACCTGTAGGGTACTCGCACTTTGGGCACTGCAAATGAAACACACTAGATTCAGTAGGAAGAAAAATGCATCAACGGCGGCGGCTGCCATCCTAGGATTACCTGCGACCAAGGAACTTGGGTTTATCAGGGATGGATGAAGAATTCGTACCTGGTTCTCCATGAGAAAACCCTATGCAATCGCCGAGAGGGGGTTTTCTCTGAACAAGCAGACGAGGGAGAAGGGGATTCAGGCCCAGTGAAATATTGCCGCTTCGTCCGTCCAGCTTACTGCTAAAGCTGGAAAGGGGGGGGTTGTGATTTGACGGCTCATTGGGCATTACTGCGGCGCTACGACCGGGGTGTGTCTACCGTGAAGTTGTGCACTCTAATTTGTGCATATGGCACGTGGACCCCGTTGCCGGTTGCCCACATATCAGCGAAAGGAAGTAGAAAGATAGGAGTAACTAGTTGCACATAAATATATTTTTTGACAGAGAGATATTCCCTCTGTAAAGAAATATACAAATCTTTTATATCACAGACTCACCTTGCCGAGAAATATACTCCCTCTGCAACGCACGGGCATTATGGGGGTTCAGCTTTTTTTATGGGGGTTCAGCTGAGAATATAATACTCAGATAGGCTCACGGTTCTGGACTTTGGGCCGCAGGCCGACCCTGCATGTTTGGGGGCCCATGTGTTCTACCTCAGCGCTTTTCATATTGCAAGCGATCGGTACGGCGCTGGTTTTAGATGCTGTCACAAGGCGAATACACAAAATTGAATAAAGCACGACAACTGTTGGAATGAAATCGAATGACAGTTCCTAACCAGCAATCAGAGTTGCAATTCTATCAACGATATACCATGTGATAAATAATACTGTCCTACTACTTATACACACAGGACACTTGTTTCACCATGCCGGATTATTACATCAAAATCTCTCGGAGGATAGATCAGTTCGGCAGTTGCGTGCTGCTAATTTCAAAGTTGATTTGGACCAACTCTCCTTGCCGAGAAAGTTCAATTTTGACATCATCCCCTACCGCAAGATATGATTTAGATTTGAACCTTGACCATCCTTTAGCATCAATCATCATGAGACCATCCTTTGTACTTACGGTATATTGAGCAGGTTCATTCACACACCAAGGCTGCGCATGGTAAGAGAAACTTGGCCGCGGTCGCCTGGATTGTTGAACGACTCCCTCGTTGCTCTAGGAATTCTCTGTTTGCAAACAAGAAGACATACCCAAACAGTTAGATCAACACAGTGAATCATGTGAAACAACATGGAAAGAAAAAAGAACGAAGCACTTGGGCGGCCAATGCTTACCAAGAAGGTGGACATGTCGGTTTTTGTAAGGACTTTGGTATATGAAGTGCGAACTACAGCCCAGTCTGTTGCCGGTGCAACTGCACGGGCCGGAGCAGATGCAAGTGCAAGTGTTGGTGTAGGTGCCGAAGCCACTGCTGCTGCCGGAGATGGTGCTCCTTGTAGAGCTGGTGCCGGTGTCGGAGCAGGTGCCGGTGTCGATGACCGATCCTCCGGTAGATCAGACTGATCTGCTGACGCGGTCGGTGCCCAATCCTCAGCTGGATCAGACTGAGCTGCTGCCGCTGTCAGTGGTAGAGCAACTGCCGGTGCTCGATCTGTGCGAGACAACGGCGATCGTGTCTGGTCTGCTATGATCAGCTTTCTAACTTGACTAGGATCCGTGACCGTGATCCCGTTTTTTCTTCATTTCTTTTAAACGCGAGAAGGACTAATTGTGGCGTTTTTGTTAAACCAAACTACAGTTCATCATAGGGATTTAGCTTGTACTCAGACAATAAACTGATCCAATTTTTTCCAGTAATATAAGTAATGGACAGTGCCTTCATTACTGACACGACATAAGAAGTGAAACCTGCAAAAATAGCCATCGTAGAGCAAACCAAACGGTTTATTCTGTGATGAATGTCACATGGCAAGACCTGCATTGTAAAATTGTAGGAAAAGAAAGAAAACCTGACATTAAATCAATAAGATTTAGACAGTAAATCAATAAGATTTACTTGATGTGACACGAGTGAATCCTTACCAGGAAATCACTATCTTGAAGTACTAAACAGAAGATTGATCGTCCAACTACGCGTGCATGCAGGGGCCCTGCCTACTCCCACAAGCAGGACAGTCCAAAGGTTGTGACAAATTGTATGGACCGAACATCCATGGGACTGGAAATCCTGGTGGGTGCGATAAACCCTGCAATGCATACAGATATTGGAGTGTAACCATAATTGATAAACCGTCCTCACAAAAAATATGATCTGGATACTTCAAAATATACAGACCGAATTGAGTGGACATACATTAATATAGACCGTTCTCATGACTGACCACACACCAAAAACGGCAGTACTAATAAACAATACAGGGTTCACAAACACAAATCAAGTACTGAACAATAGTACTTACTACAGACAAGCAAAGTTGCACTAACTAAACTCTGCAGACTATTTCTTGCCACCGACCTACGGGATGAACCCCGCATAACTGACTAGGCCATGGACTTCGTGTGAGATGTCTACACGCACCATCACCATCTTGTCAACCTTGGAGAACCTAACAGAGTGGTCTTTCCACTCATAAACATGATGATGAAGACAGGCCGCATCAGATTTGTTGGGAAGCTTTACAAGAACCACACCCTTCGTGATCGAAGGCACAGCCAGGAAATTGTTGTGGTCAAGTACAGCCTCGAGAACACGCCTGACAACAATGGTACAGGAAAACACTAGTTCAGGACACGTGGCGACAAGGACACAACAGCTGGATAGTTCAGCAGTAGAACTCATCATCAGGTCTTCCAGTTCACACGGCATGACTTTGAGAACTTCATCTCCACCGCGGACCTGGTTCTAATTCAAACAGAAACCATATTTTATTACTACCTTTGTTCAGAAATATAAGATGATTTTCAATATTATACTCCATATATGACTACATATACGCACAGAAATGAGTGACCAAAGACACTAGAACATGTCATCAAAGGCATAAGAGCAGAGGGATTACATGCAAAATCCATAACACAAGTTACTGAGGCAAATATACCCTGTTGGGGATATTACTACTGGGCATAAACCGGCCTATCTGGGCCGGGTTAACTTCATCAGTAGTTAAGTATGTTAAAGCCCATGAAGGTAGATGAGGGCTCAAGACCCATAATCGGTTGAGAGCCTGTAGCCGTAAACCGGCGTCAATATGTAACTTGTATTGTAAGTTAGGAATAAGTAGAGACCAAACCGGACACATCTATGAGCCGGTGTTGGGACTCTGTAAACCGACAGGCGTCACCCATGTATATAAGGGGACGAACCGGCGGCGTTCAAGGAGAACAGACAACAACTCGAGACATAGGCGAAGCTTGTTTGCTCCCTAGTCATCGAAACCCCATCAATTCCATCACAACTAGACGTAGGCTTTTACCTTCATCGAAAGGGCCGAACTAGTATAAACTCTCTTGCGTCCTTGTGTCCTCTTTAACCCCTTCAAGCTAACCCGTCGCGATGGCTCCACGACTAAGTCCTTTCTCTAGGACATTTGCCGTGACAAAACCACGACAGTTCGCGCCCACCGTGGGGCTATCACACGATGGTTTTCGGTTCTTGGAGGGCCGCTTTGATGGACTCAAGGGCTACGCTGTAGGCCGGATGACTAAGAGTCGTCGCGACAAGCTCTACATCGACGACGCAGGCTGGGGCCCCGAGGCCGGCTCAATTGAGTACGGGTACCGGGTCCCCTTTGGTAGCATTCACGTTTTCATTGGCCACATCGGTGAACCGGGCCCTGAGCCGGACATCTGCACCGATCTCGTCGAGACGGCTCAGCGTGCGCAATCCGCCCGGGTTAAACCGGCCATGAAGCGTGCCTTCGTGGGAGTCATCCATGGAGGAAGTTATGAGGACGGATCGGAGTTTCGCGGGGCGACTGTCGTTTGTTCCGGTGAAGAATCTTCGACTGGAGAAACCGAATCTATTTATCAGCTACAAGATGGCCGGATTGGTAGCTGTTTCGATGGCGACAGTATTCCGGACCCCTCTGATCTGCCCAACCGGGTTGGAATATTCATGACTGGAACACAAGCAGCGCTTCATTCTTCGACAGCCGCCGCAACGATCTCCGGTTTAGCAGCGGCGACGGTTGCCGGGGCAGGAGGCCCTGTGCGCCCGCCGGCTCAGGTTCTATCAGAACTATTTGATGCGTTGGCTGTGCTTATGACGGAAGTTAATCCGCCATATCAAGACGTTCACAACATGGAGATTGCAAAGGTAAAGGAACAGATCACCCAGGCCAAGGCGGATCTGGCGGCTGAGGACACCAGGATGGCCGCAGAGCGGGCCGCATTAGACGCACAGGCCTACAGGCTTATGTTGGACTAGAGCGCGTCGCATGAAGTCATGAGGAGGAAGCACCGATCCCGCTTACCTCCAGTTTTCGAGGCCAGAGACCTTTTCAACACTCCAGGACCAAGAGCCGGCAATCCGCTGGAGGGGAACCGGGCAGAAGCCCCTGGGACTGGTGCACCGGTTCAGCCTCGTCAGATGGACCCGCCTTGTCAAAACACCGTTATACCTCAGGATGCTTTAACACCTCCGGGTCACTACTCCAACCCAATGGACAAGTTTGTTGCCGCTGCTGCACGGCTGGAGGCCATTCCAATTGAAGGTGACTCGCCGCAGGCAGTAGAGACGCGACGGGTCAAGGAACTTCTGAGGACAGCTTTGGCCCAACAGGAAGCGTACTCGTACAGCCGTGACCGGATCCACTCGACCCCCCGTCCAAGCCAAAGTATAGCAGACATATGGATGAACCAGCAGTGTCGAGTAATGAATGACGTGGAGCACCCCGTGCCAACAACCCGACGGGTGGTGCTGATGACGCTCAGGAAGTGGTGAACCGGGCCTGAGCGCGCAGGGAGACCGAGTTAGCCGCACAACATCAGGCTCGGCAGCTCACGCCGGTTCGTCCAACCATCTCGATCGAACCTGGTGTTACTTCTAGTTCTTTGGGGGTGCCGTGCCTTATCCCCGTTTTACGCAACGTGCGCCTGCCCAAGGATTTCAAAGGCCCGCGCAAGGTACCAAATTACACGGCGGATCAACCTCCAGAGACATGGGTGGAGAGCTATGAGATGGCCATGGAGATGCTTGATGTGGATGACACGGCGTGTGCGAAATACTTCACCATGATGCTTGAAGGAACAACCCATACTTGGTTAAAAAGCTTGCCAGCTAATTCTATCAGTTCATGGGCCCAATTACGAGCCCGGTTTATCAGCAATTTCAAGGATACCTGTAAACAGCCTATGTCGATAGTGGACTTAGCTGCATGCGTCCAGGAGGAAGGAGAATCAACGACTCATTGGGTGCGCCGGGTTTCACAAGTGTTGCACTCCTCAGACCGCATCAACACTGACACTGCAGTATTAACCCTAGAAGGCAACTGCCCGTTTGGGCCCCTGAAGTTGAAATTGGGACGGATGAAGCGTCATTGCACCGACATGGGGACCCTCATGGCCGCTTTGGTGAAATATGCTGATTCTGATAGTACCAAGGATCCTGAATCTGATGATGACAAGACAGGGAAAGGGAAGAAGAACAGCAGATCCAAAGGTCAGCAGCATCACTGGGTAGGCAATGGCGGAGGAGGCAAGCGTAAAGCGGATGGTAACATGGACTTTGTGGCTAATACCAACGCACAGGACAATGGCCAGCGACGCAAGGGTAGGCCAAAAAATCGTAATGGAGCACCCAAACCTAATCCAATCCGCCTAAACTATCTGCTAAGCCAGCCCTGTCCAAGACATGGGACGAAGGAGGAGCCAGCAAACCACCTTTGGAAGGATTGCTTTATTATGCAGGAGTTCAAGAATTCTAATAATTTCCGGTATGATCACGAATCTGGTGGTGGCTCAGGGTCCGGGCCGGGTTACGGTGGAGGAAGTTCCGGTTCAGGATTTAATGGTAATCCGGGTGGGCATAATGGTCAAAATAGTCAGAACAACCAGGGTGGTTACAACCAACAGCAGCAACAGTCAGGTTACCAGAGCAACCCAAAGCAATTGAGTAGTGGGCAGTACCATGTCTTTACCACTAGCTTGGACAAGCGAGACCGAAAGGTTCAGAGGCGGGCAGTCAACTCTGTTGAACCGGCCATACCCCGTTATCTACGTTGGTCTGAACAGCCAATCATGTGGAGCAGAGAGGATCACCCACCCTAGGTCGATAATCTGAGTCAGTTGGCTCTGGTGGTGGCGCCTCAGGTGGGAGGTTATAAGTTCACCAAGGTGCTCATGGATGGAGGGAGCAGCATTAACATCCTGTACTATGAGACCTTCCGTTGTATGGGACTAACAGATAAGAATCTCAAACCGTCTAATACAGTATTCCACGGTGTAGTGCCTGGCAGATCAGCATATCCCGTTGGTAAGATAGCTCTCGAAGTGGCCTTTGGGGATGATCATGATTCCAGGTCGGAGACATTGACATTTGAAGTGGTGAAAATCCAAAGTCCATATCATGCCCTGTTTGGGCGACCGGCATACGCCAAGTTTATGGCTCGGCCCTGTTATGTGTATTTGCAGCTCAAGATGCCGGGTTACAAGGGGACAATAACGGTTCACGGAAGCCGCAAAATCGCTTTGGAATGCGAGGAAGGAGATGCGGCTTATGCAGAGTCGGTTTGTGCCACCGAGGAGTTGAAGTACTATAAAGACAATGTTGATCCGGCGGACATGACTCCGTTGAAGAAGCCAACTACGGAGCATGATCTGGCCCTGAAGTTCAAATCGGCAGCAGAAACTAAGCTTGTTGACTTCGTACCTGGCGATTCATCCAAGCAGTTCAGCATCAGTGCCAACTTGGATCCGAAATAGGAAAGCGCGCTCATCGAGTTCATCCGTGAGAATCGGGACATTTTTGCATGGAAGCCCTCTGACATGCCAGGTGTACCGAGGCAACTCGCTGAGCACACACTTAATGTGGATCCTAAATATAAACCGGTGAAACAGTTCCTCCACCGGTTTAACGAAGAAAGACGCAAGGCGATTGGAGAAGAGGTAGCCAGGCTCTTAGCAGCTGGCTTTATTGTTGAAGTTTTTCACCCCGAGTGGCTTGCCAATCCGGTGCTGGTCCTCAAGAAAAACGACACCTGGCGCATGTGTGTGGATTACACAGATCTTAATAAAGCTTGTCCAGCAGATCCTTTTGCCCTCCCCCGCATTGATCAAATTATTGATGCTACGGCGGGTTGTGAGCATTTAAGTTTTTTGGATGCGTATTCTGGCTATCATCAGATCAAAATGGCAGTTAAGGACCAGGAGAAGACATCATTTATAACTCCCTTTGAAGCCTTCTGCTATGTGTCTATACCCTTCGGGCTCAAGAGTGCCCAGGCAACTTACCAACGGTGTGTACAAAATTGTCTTCACAAGCAGATTGGCCGTAATGTACATGCTTACGTGGATGATATCGTGGTTAAATCCAGGGAGAAGGAGACTCTGATTGATGATTTGAAGGAAACCTTTGATAACCTGAGAACATACAAGATGATGCTTAATCCGGACAAGTGTGTCTTTGGTGTACCGGTGGGCAAGCTATTGGGTTTTCTAGTGTCCAACAGGGGAATTGAGGCTAATCCGGAGAAGATCACGGCTATCACCTCCCTGGCTAAACCAAAGTGTATCAACGATGTTCAACGCCTGGCAGGCCGGATTGCTGCTCTAAGCCGGTTTATCAGTCGCCTGGGTGAGAAGGCAATCCCTTTGTATCAGATGTTGAAAAAGACGGATCAGTTTGTCTGGAGTTCTGCTGCTGATGAAGCATTTGAGGACTTAAAGCGGCAATTGGCCAATCCGCCTGTGCTCGCCGCTCCCGTTGACAAGGAGCCGTTACTGCTATATGTTGCTGCTAATGTTCGGGCGGTCAGCGTAGCTATTGTGGTGGAGCGAAAGGTAGCATTGATGTTCATAAAGTACTCCCTGCGTCCCAAAATTCTTGTCTTAGATTTGTCTAGATACGGATGTATCAAGTCACATTTTAGTATTAGATACATCCGTATCTAGACAAATCTAAGACAAGAAATTTGGGACAGAGGGAGTAGTTGAAAGTAATCTATAAGAAATCAGTGTCAACCTCTCGCATGTTTTGGTCAAAAGAGGAATTTAGAACCATCATTTGGCACACAAAAATCACATGCAAGATCACCCAGAAAGTTGTACTACTAGTACTAGTAGTGCGTGTTAGATGAAAAAACACGATCAAGATCGAGAAAAAGATCGTCAAGAAGAGATATTACCTGGACTTGCTTAATGAGGGATCCCGGAGAGGGGGGCTTGGACAGGGCGATGGCTTTGAGCTTGTCTGCGATAGTCTCGGCGGTGTGCTTGCGCTTCTTCGTACCATGAGCCTCGACGGTTTTGGCCGGAGCCATAGACATTACTTCGGCCGGTGCTCCAACGTCCATCAAGAAACTGTCAAATAGAAATAAAAGAAAAGAAACCATAATCACAAACCCAAAAGAAGAAAAGAGAGGGAGTTATAGGATCAGTCTCGGGGTTGCAAGACCGGGCCTTGGCCAGAATCAACACCATTGATGCGCTCACCTTTCCTTCTTTGGGAGAGAAGAACAATGGCAGAAGCAGGTCGGGGTTTTCTTGAAGAAATGAGGAACAAGATGAGGCAGAAGCGAGGGTTGGGTAGAGAGGAAGCTGAGAGAGAAGAGTGAAATGATGGTTGCTTTGTCCGTCCAACTTACTGCCGGAAAGGAGGGGGTTTTGTGATTTGACGGCTCATTGGGCATTACTGCGGTGCTTTGATCAGGGTAGTGTACCGTCACTCTACTATGGAGTAATTTAGTGCATGGCTGGTGGACCCCGATGCTAGCTGTCCCACACGTCGGCGAAAGTGAGTAATTTAGTGCATGGCTGGAGGAGGATCCGCATGGTAGAGCGTGTCCACTATTTTTCAAAAGAAAAAATGATTACAACAAGCGTTTCCACTCTTACGACGGAGGAGTGCGAAACACGGCAGCCACTTGAACATAAACAGTGCTCCTACTACTAGGCATGTGCAGTGATTCATACGTTAGTACTACACAATCTTGTTGCTAGTGTAGTAAGATATGACGATAACAAATGATGTTGTGCGCATGTCAACTACTCCTATATGTAACAAATACACGAAGAGGAAACAACTATATTGAGATGAGAATGCAACCAAACACACCCACACGCTTTGTGCTACAGTGACTGATCTGCACCGTCTGAGTTTGATCCAGCGGTCATGTAGCGCCGAGACATGGACATGCCCATGCAGAGGGCTCCTAAACACCACCAAAGTCCCTCTGTTTCTGAAGGCAGACGACGTTGGTGATGCAGGGTGTAACCGCCCGCAGAGCCCGCTCCCGGTCGACAGGAGCCAGCTCGTCAAAGATGGCGTCCAATGGCACGAATGGATTCCGGTGACGGAGCCCTGAAAGGATTCGCCCGGCAACGGCGAGGGCAGCCCGCAACCCCTCCTTGTCCATCTCAGCCCCCACCATCGCGTGGAGATGGCTCAGCTCCTTGGAGATATAGGTGAAGAAGGAGACCCGGTCAGGAAGCCGCAGCTCGTTGAAGTCGACCAGGTGGTCAAACGGGTTTAGCCCGACGGCCGGCATCGTCGCGCTGGCACGATGGTAGGCATCGCGCAGCCGCAACACGTGAGTGGCAACTTGGTTCACCAAGTGGCTGAGGCGATCCTGGACCTCGTCACGATCGGCCCGCTCGTGCTCCAGCTAGCTCCCTAACGGCCTATCGTATCTCCCGCTTTCTGCAGCAACGCCGCCAACGCCTCGAGCATCTTTGTGGTGGACGCCTGCCGCTTTTGAAGCTCCGTGAACTCCCGCACATAACGGAGGAGCATGGCACTCCTCTCCTCCTTGAGCTCACGGAGCTCCACGTCCTTGGCCCTGAGCTCCGCATCCTTGGCATGGAGCTCCTGTGTCAAGAGCCTCACCTCGGACTCCGTGATCTGTTGCGCCGACATGGCACCAGGTAGAAGCAATGGGGAGAGGAAGCAAAGGGGGCGAAACGGCTGAAAGGCAATGCAATCTATGGGAAGGCGGAGGGAGCAGGGAATCTTTTGGTTTTCACCACGGTAAAACACCTGTCGACGACTTCTCACATCAGGGAGCGGTGGGTTTTTACAGGCAGAGTCATCATGACTAATTGCTGCCGCGCCTACTCCCGTCAATCAAAAAATTAAAAATCCTGCCGCGCCTGCTCCCGTCAATCAAAAAAATAAAAATCCTGCCGCACCCAAACACCAGAGCAACGCCGCGGTGGATATTTATATTTACCTGCCGGCAAGTAGATAAAAAAGGGGTGAAAAAACAAATGTGGCGGCAGCCTAGCTAATCGGTCGAACTAGCCCAACTAGCTAGCCACTGTGCTTCACTGATGTACTCGGTGGGAAAGGTGGTCTTTCATGATTTGACGACTCATTTACTTGCTTCGGCACTACGATCGAGGAGGGCCTAGAAAACGCGCGGTAGGGCGTCCCATGTCAGGAAGAATATATGCGTGCACCACCCGAGAGGACCCCGAAACCGCGCGGTAGGGTGTGCCACGTCTTGGTACGAAGGAAAAATGTGCGTGTACAAATATGCTGTATCAAACGTAGTACCTATGGTTCGACCTCGGGACCCAGCCAGTCGGTCAAAAACACCCCACTAGCCACACAGCTTCATCATGCAAACGTGGCACGGAGGATAGATGTGGTTAGCTCCGTCTCGACCGGCCACAACGTCTCTTGTTCTAGGCGATTCTTCTATTTTCCAAGCTTTTTTTAGTTGTAATAACACCACGGCAAGCTAGCGCCGCTCTTTGTGTGTGCCTGTGCAAAGGTTAGACGATGGAGAGAAGAGAGATTGAGATCGCAAACCTGGGACCCACCAGTAAGTGAGACAATGGTCATGCACGTGTTGACGAGGCACTCCCTCTACTCTACTCAATGAAAGTACTATATAAATAAAATCAAGTTATGGGACAAAGCTAACAACCGTTCGTTTTTTCAGGCTATCGACTTACACTTTGTAGTCCAGGTTGCCAGTTTGAATCTCGTCTTTCAGATTTGTTAGTTTTAGGTCCAAATTTGATTAACGACAAGTGGGACCCCCGTGTGTTGTTCCGATATTTCAGTGTAGGATGGTTTTTTTGAACAAACACTTTGCGCGGTTAGACAAGTAACGGCACGAGTTACACGTATTTTGCAAGTTTATGAACAAAAATGACAGCGGCATAGAATATCACATCCACCCCGCAGCTTAGATACTATGGTGATACAAGTTTTTACACCGTTGGAAGTGAGATCCAATGGCTTGGGAGTAGTCTTTGTAATTATGCGCAATTTCCAAACTCTCCAAAGGTTTTTTGCAAATAAAACATTCAGGCCTCGTGTGTGCCACTGCATCTTCGATCCAACGGCTCCCCGGTGCTCATATTAGGTGCTCCCCATAGCTTAATTACCCTCTACGGTGATATGAGCATCTAGGTCGTATGATCAGTGATCAGATGGCACATGCGTAGTACTTGTACTTTCTACGCATTTCCCAAACTCTATCAGCCGTATATTGCAAAAACATTCAAACCTCCTATTATGGGCCGTTAGATCTCAGTGAACTTGTATCACCATAGAATCTACGGTGCAGGAGCACCTCATACTATCCCGTGCGAGAAAACATAAGGTGCTATCGCAGCTTGGATGCTACGGTGATAAGAGCTTGGAGGTCGTTTGATCTGAGATCCAATGGCATCTGAGCAGTCTTTGTGCTTGTAAGCAGTTGCCGAACTCTTTTGGGGCTTTTCTGCAAAAAAACCATTCGAACCACCGAGGAGGTGTTGGGTCACAAATCCAACGCCTCCGAAGAGCTTGTATCACCAAAGCATCTAAGGTGTGGTAGCACATGATATTCTTACATACAGGAGAATATGATGTCCTCCTTCATCTTAGATGCTACGGTGATACGAGCTTCGAGGTCGTTGGATATGGGATCAAAGGGAATCTAAGTAGTTTTTGTACAAATTGTGTGCAATTCTCAAACTCATCAAGGTTTCCTGCAGAAATATTAAGACACATCATGTGAGCTGCTATATCTCAGATCTACAAGCTCCAAGCAACTCGTATCGGCATATAGCATCTAAGGTATGGGGGCACATGATATTCTCCCAGGGAGGAGGGGTGGGGGGTGCACAACCAATCGGTGGCTGGGAGGGTGGGGACAAATATAATCTAAACAACCCTAAACAGAGCTCCACAATTTTATCTAAGGTCGAGGGGTTGACCCCCGACAATCATAGCTCCGCCTAAACAGAACATTTGCATGTACTGTAGTAATAGACTTAATATTCATGTTTCAGTTTCATGTTCATTTTAAATATTGAACTGAGGACCATGGATGTCTTACATTTTACTCCCTTCGTTCCCAAATATTAGTCTTTTTAGAGGCTTCAAATGGACTAGCACATACGGATGTGTATAGACATATTTTAGAGTCTAGATTCACTCATTTTGCTCCGTATGTAGTCACTTGTTGAACTCTCTAAAAGAATAATATTTAGGAATAGAAGGAGTATTTTTGAATTCGTGTCATACATGCATGGTTTGGAAAAATAGATGCACTATACTTATTGGATTGTTGTTGTGTTCGTACGTCTGTGTCTCTCTCTGTGTGTGTGTGTGGTCATATGCTTGATACATACAAAGTTTTCTCACCTCCATGTTGTTCATCTTTTAAATTTGAATTTGCATTGGAAAACTTACTAGGGATACCATGAAATGTGAAATCCACGTTGAGATCACTATATCACAAACTCACTCTAATTCAACAACTCGTCATAAATCAATTACCACATTGAGATTAGTATTTGCAAGGAAAATACGGGTATTGTAATACACATAGATTCGTTCGGCAATTTAAAAGGTTCCTTTCGTATTCTCGAATGGTAGGAACCAACGGCGTACCAGCCAGACCTTGGCTCGTGTTGATCCTAAAAAAAGCGGGCTCGTGTCCTTCGGTGGCGTGCGTGGTACGCACATTAGGCAACCCCATTACCCCAACCAGTCGAGCCTCAGCATTTCAAGTCGAAATATCTGGCAGCCAAAATTCCAGCATGAGGAAATTCCCCTCATGTCCCCGGTAGTAGTAGCAGTAGCAGCAGCAGCAAACGTGATATGGCACAAATGTTACTTCGTAAATTTTTTCTTCAATTTGAGACAAGCTGCTTATGACAAGTTGCACAAATGAAGGGCCAATGTATTTTGGAAGAAAGGCCTGTCACGTTAAGGTGAACGCTTTCACTATTGAAACTGTGGGCGTTTACATGCCGCCACGAGTCCCCGCTTCTCATCAGCAATCGGCAGGTGCCGTCCGAGCAAGCGTGTGAGTCGACGGGAGGCGTGCGAGCAGACTGCTGCACCGGCTGTCAGGGAGGCGTGCGAGCAGACCGCTGTGCAGGCTCACCGGGAGGCGAGCCCTTTGACCAGGCTCCGCCACCCACCGTCGTCCCAACTTCTCCCACTATTAATGTCGCCAGCGCCGCAGTTTAAAATCAACCCCACACTACCCGGTACTCCCTCCTTTTCGGTTTATAGGGCTTATCTCAAAATATTAGTTTTTCCATTTTATAAGGCTCAATTTTGTTTTTTCCCATCACATGTTCAGATTCCAAGGTAAATTAAATCATTGCATGCAAGTATTAAGAGAAAATTGACCAATGCATGTAATTTATGCATGCATGCATTGCAATTAATGCATTGGTAAACATATTTTTTTGAGAAAAACAAGAGCATTAATTGGGTGCTTTTGCAAACTACAAAAA
Source organism: Triticum urartu (assembly GCF_003073215.2). NCBI lineage: Eukaryota > Viridiplantae > Streptophyta > Magnoliopsida > Poales > Poaceae > Triticum > Triticum urartu. The sequence goes on along the minus strand of NC_053024.1, from coordinate 704,437,909 downwards.
GTATTCCACCACTCACCATCTACCTTGGTTGGTGAGATTTTTGAATTGAGCCTTATAAACCGGAAAGGAGGGAGTATCGCTACAATCCTCTCTCTTCCTCTCCGATTCTCCTGTCGTCTACCTCCAACTAGCCTGACCTAAACGTACGCCATGCCGCATCACGATGGTCTGCCCTTAGTGTTCCAGTTTCCTGAGGAAGACACCCAGCCAGAGTCTCAAGAACATAAGGCGCTTTGGGATGAGCTTGAACTGCCCTTGCGGGAAGACACCGCGCCTGTCCCCACTCCTGTTCCAGCTCCCGTCACCCCGACTGCGTCAGCGCCCATCCCCGTGGCATTGATGGGCTGGGAGCCACACATTGTCGCCGAGCTTGATCCCACGGGGTTCCACGAGGTGCCCGCCGACTTTCACGCGCCCGTGCACCTGCCAGCGCATGCGCCTGCGCGTGCACTGACGCGCATGCCCGTGCCGGTGCCCGTGCACCTGCCAGCGCCTGCGCCTGCGCATGCACTGACGTGCGCGCCCGTGCCGGTGCCCGTGCACACGAATGTCTCCGCTGCGCCGTTGACAGCGCCTGTCCCCGTGCGGGTGCCAGTGCCCCCCTCAGCGGCATGGATGGCCACCGTCGACCGCTTTCTTGCACCAACGCCAGTCGCCTCCTCCCGCCAGTCGACTCGCTCCGAAGTCCAGAACATTTTGGCCTTCCTTGAAGCTAGGCCAACGTCCAGGAGTACGCCAACAACGGAGCAAGACGCCGCCGTCGCCGTCGGTCAGTGGCCCGACGACACACAGAGCACGGCAGAGGAGCCGCTTCCCATCGCGAGACGCCCCCGCCGCCGCCGCGTAATCTAAATTTGCCATGAAAAATGTTCGGATTGCCATGCTTAAAATCCGAACGTTTATCATTTCTGTTTATTTTATATCGACCGTCGTATAATTTAAAGTCGGAGTCAGACTGAACGAAATGTATGGTTTGATCGATTGAATGTTCTGCTAGAGCCGTATCAAATTAAATATAAAACGTCATCAAGCCACATGTATTCCTTGTCATCCAGCGACCTAGACTGCTTCAATGTCGAGCGCTCAACACGTTTAGCGTGCAGTTAATTTCATGCCAAAAATAGTGCTAATCACATGAAAACATGCAAATAATATCCTAGTAGTTAATATCCGCATGCACTTAATATACATCCAAATTAACGTGCATTGCACGTACACACTGACTAGTGCTGCTAGTACGTGAAACTGGTGCCGTGACTTGTGAACACGTCCAGATATGGTCAACGGCAACATCGCCCGTGAGTTCTTCCTGTTTGCCCGTGCGTCTAAACGCAGAAGGGGAGGAGAGAGGGAGAGCACACATGGAACCCACCAGTAAGTGAAGACGTGTAGATATATTTTGTGCGTGGGAGGAAGTAAGGTCAACCGATCACATAGGGTCGCCGTGCGATCGAAAGAGTGAGACGGGTTGGAGAGAGTGACCTAGATAGACGATGTGCGTGAGAGAGTATACAATGTGAATAGGTCGAATTGGGCTCAAACATGGTGATATATCGTTTTTTTTCCGAGAAAGAGCAAGGTCAATCGATACATACGGAGAGAGAGAGAGATTGAGTGAGCGTGGCCCACCATGAGGTCGAAAGAGTGGTGGCGGCTTGGATGGACTGACCTAGATAGACAATCTGCGTGAGAGAGTATAGAGTGTGTCGATCGAGGCCCGAACAGGGAGATATATCATTTGTGTGTGAAAGAAAATGAGGTTAAATGAGACTCGGATAAGGAGAGCGAGATTGAGCGAGTGTGGCCCGCCGTGCGGAAGAAAGAGTGAGACAGTCTCGAGGGAGTGACCTAGATATACAACGTGCGTGCGTGCGCATGCACGAGAGGTTGGGGGGCTAGATAGGCAATGCATGTATTTAGCGCGAGAGGGTGAGAGGGAGAGGGGGGGGGGAGAGCTCGACATGGGGTGCAATGGCGGGTGTGTGAGGTAAATACATTTGGTAACAGAGTGGAAAAAGGGGTTGTGTAGTTGAGAGACTTAGAGATCGAAACATGGAGAGAAAGAATTGACGTGTGTTGGAAACCGATAGCTTCCTAAGGTGGTTAGGAGAGGAAGATTGACCGATATAGGAAGTATGCAGCGTTTGTGCGGGGGGGGGGGGGCTAAAAACAACATTTGAATGTACATAGTACGAGACTTAATATCAATGTTTCAATTCGGTGTACATTGTAAGATTTGAACCAAGGAGCAGGCATACGGGTAATTATTTCAAATTCGTGCCATACTAAGTTTCGAAAAGTTGACATTGACTCAGTTTGTTGTGCTATTTTGTAGGTCATATGTTTGAATCCATCCAAAAGTTTTATCACTACCATGGTGTTCATCATATACATATGCATTTGTATTAAAAAAGTAGCATGGATACAGTGAAATGCGAAATCCACGTTAGAATTGGAGATCGCTACGTGACACACACTCTAATTCAAATAACTAACTATGTGACACACACTCTAATTCAAATAACTAATTATGTGAGACACACTCTAATCCACGTTAGCGGCTTACCGTTTTGATTTTTTTTCAAATAACTCCTCATTAATTAATTTATAGTACTCCCTATGTTCACTTTTATAAGACCTTGAAGACACTTCAGACAATGTGCAAACCAGTTCATTTAAAGTTGTTTGAAATGATTTACAAAAGTGAACGGATGGAGTATCTCGTTTCGAATGACTAATTATTGCAAGGAAAACACGGGCATGGTAATACATACAGATTCGTTTGCAAATGAAAGAAGATTCGTTTGCATTCTCAAATGTAGGCGCACCAGGCAAACCAGGGTCATGTCGTTTTGGACGCTGCTTCGGTGCCTTAAAGGCAACTGCCTTTGCGTCACTGACATGTGGGCCAGCCACCTGTTGGGCCCATATGTCATGGACACAAAGGCAGGTGCCTTAAGGCACCGAAGCATAGTCCTGTCGGGGTGGTCGCGTGTGTCGGACGGACGCGTAGCACCCAGCCACCCACCCCCCCAAAAAAGGACGACGACAATATAAGTTCGCACTTCCACGTTTCGGATTGAAATATCTGGCGGCCCCAATTCCAGCCCTGCAAAATCTCTCTTCTCCACCGTCCCCTTCCGTGCCCAGATTGCTCAAATCCCTAATTCGCCGCCAACCCTCGAATCACCCTTTGTCTCGTCTCTTTCCCCACCGTTCCCCACCTCTGTGCCGGACGACGACGACGAAGACGACGGTCGCGCTTCACCACCGCACCGGAGCTACCTCATCTATGCCCTCGTCCACCGCACCGGGTGGTCCACCGACAACGTTGGCCGCTGCAACCAACGTGCCTCACAGACACCGAGTTCCACCACATCAGGTGCGCTTCACCGACGCCGTCTCCCAGCTCACCGGGGCTACTTCACCGAGCACATCATCGCACCTCCGCCCCCCGAGGCCGTTGGGGCTTCACCAACGGTCTCGTCCACCGCATCGTAGCACTCCGCTGCCACTCAAGATCTGCATCCGTGCACGGTCAGCCAACGCCAGCGCATCGCCCTCAACGGCTCTGAAGTGACCCACACTCTAGCTAGGCGAGCATGCCCAAACGCCGGCCCGAACTAGGTATCCACACATCACTCCCTTGTGCACTGTTCCGACGATGTTTGGATATCCTTTCACTGCTCTCTTAGCTTACACGCCTATGCAACTCTGACCTTAACTCTTATTTCTTCTGGAGATATCATCTGAAACAAGCAAATCCATATTTTAGCGAAGCATGACGGCGCTACGGGATCTGATTTTAGTGAGCCTGTACAACGAGCTAGTTTAAGTCCCTGCATTTCATTTAATTCGTACTGGCATTCGTGTATGATTTGTGTGCAGTGGCTGATCCACGAATTCAAGTTACCAGGGGCGAACATTTAACTTAAAAAATACGAAGGCACTTGCACTCCAGAAATCAACATAACTTGAGAAATGTGAAGCTACATGCACTTTGAAAACCAGCTAATGATCCAAAGTAGTTCAGATTATAAACACTAAATGATGCAAGCACCAAAAAACAGAAAATGCAACATGGTGTACAAGGACTACAAACATGGTCTGTACCTGCTTGAATTATTCGTTCTCTGGCTGAAAATATCGAAGTGTAATTGCACGTATAACCAGCGCGCAAACTGCATATCAATATATCTATTCTGCACAAGTATGCCAATAGTTTCAAACAACAGATTAGAAAAGTATTTATGCTATGTTGTCATGATACGGGGACTTTCTGGTAGATGGCCTCGACGTTTCCTCAAGCTATGAAAATGCACTATAATTTGCTTGTCATCAATGCCTGCAAATCTCTGTCTCTCTCAACATAGTAGATCATCATTAGACACTAAATCCTTCAATGAGCTTGCAAAATGCTTGCATTAGATCCCTCATTAGACACTATATGTTCATCACCAGGAGCATGTAAAATGTTTGCATCAAATCCTTCATTAGCAATCTGTTCATTAGACACTTCAGGCTCAAGAACAACATGAGCTTGTATGTTTGCACCGGAAACTTGATTAGATACATCAGATTCAGTCAGTTCAGTATTGATTGGGGGAGTTATAAAATAAGTAGAAATTGGTTTCATTTTCCCATAGATTCCCTACATACAAGCATTTTTACAACACCGTCAGGTTTAACTATTGGCCAGAAATTGAAGAGTTGAATTAGATATAATCAGGGATGTGATGTACCTACTCGTTGCGCATGCTACTCTTGCAATTAGCGACTGCCTGTTTGCGCAAGCTCGATGCCATGCCCGTGCCGCCGCCGCTGCCTCCCACGCAAGCTACACCCAGGGTTGGATCTTCATCTTCTTGTCCTTCCGTTCGCTTGAAGCCCGGCGACCGCCCTCCAATGAGGGCGCGAGGAAGTGCTATGTCGGTCTGTCCAGCGGCGGCTAGGTTAGGAGCGAACCAGACTGGAGGCTGGAGTGAATGAATTGGGATTTTTCCTGCTGTCGATCAATATGGGAGGCGCTCATTTGGGCCGCGAGCCTGCTATAGGGCCTGCCTTGCACTTATGTTATTGGCCCACCAAATTGAAACATTTTTCTTCATTTTTTACATTTCCTGCTCGTGCATTGGGACGAACAAAACTAGCGTGGGCCAACCTGGACGACTCAAACTAGGTGCACACTTTCCAGCCACCTGAGGCGGCCGCCCATACCAGCCCCTATGGTGGCGTCGCCCCTTTTTGCGTGTATGATTGGATGAAAAATATTCCAGTGGCGCTTTTGATTTACACACAGAATGATTGAATTGCTTGTTTCTATGAACTGAGTTCGCCAATAATGTGAAGGATGCCAGTCTTTTCATCCTATTCTAGATTGCTTAGATCTCGATATGCCAAAAGTAATCGCATGAAATATACAGTAAAAGCCAGTGTGATGTGTTTGGCTACAACTAGTCTGACTACACGTCCTCATATAACATATCAAGGACACACCATCTTACCAGATTAACCATTCGACTTACCCATGCAGTGTGGGAAGAAAGAAGTATTGGGACTGCGTATCCAAGCAATTGATGCCATGGACTCCTTCGTACAACCATGTAAGCGAAAAATAAGTTGCACTGTGCCTGTACAAAGAACTAGCGTAAGTTCAGTTACCTGCTTCTCGGAATTTTAGTTAGCCACTTATTGCAAAATTGTTCAATTACGTTGCTTGGCTTAATTTAGTTTGCTACTGATTACATAATGGCACAGCCTGTTAATCATATTGTAGACTGCACCTATCTATGTGTTTGATACTTACTGTTAAGAATTACCTGTTTGCCTTAACTTAAATATCTACTTGTTTGTTTAACTGCTTTGCTGCTGCAACAACGGGTTACAATGATGTTAATAACTACTTTTCAGCATCCAATTGAAACTCTTTAATTCCTTGTTTGTTTAACTGGTTTGCTGTTATAACTCCCAGTTGAGATGTTTTGCTAACTTCAACTTTCTGAATCCAATCGAAACTTTAATGGCAAAACAGGTTAGCCCAAGATCAAAGAGCGAAGTCCCCATGGACGTTGCATCATCCCACAACAGTGGCATCGGCCAATCGTGCATTATGAATTGCCAACTGCTGATGCTCTAGAGGCTAAACTAGTGGTAGAAAGAGATTCTGCTTCTGCACTTAGACATGAAGTTGACATGTTGAGGAAGCAAACAACACAATCACAAGCAGTACTCAAGACAACCATTAAATATTTGATGGATTTCAAAACGAAGCAAGCTGAGACTGACCAGATTGTTAAGGTCTTGAAGGAAAAAAGGAAATTAAATTCCTACTTGGTAAATCATAGGTGAAATGTTCTTTCCATAGTTGAATAACCTTTGTGTTGTCTGTTCATGTAATCAATCAAACCATTTGTTTTAGAGATCATGTAATAATTGTTTTTTTATTTTTTTGTTTGTAATTTTATTTGAGCACAAGTCTGTATTAATTGATAAGACTCGGAGACATTTCATTTGGATTGCTGTGCCAGACCTACAAATATGCCAATCGGGCTGAATGTGCATTCAACAATACTAGTATAGATGGACCATAAGTGGCACGCATCGGAAAGGGCCACGATGCTGGCTTAAAAAAGGATGTTGTTGTAGCAAAAAAAAGTACAGCAGCCTGGCTTATGTATGTTAGTTGATATTATTGATCCATATACTCTATAAGTGTTTATATGTCTGTTAGTTCCGTACATTCTTGGTTGATTGACTCGGTATTTGAATCTTGATACATCGCTTGTGTACATATCTAAATGGGAGTACACATTATGCTGCGTGTGACATTTGAGTTGGACATGAAGTGTTCCAAATATTCGAATTCACCTTAAACTGGATTCTAGTTTCTGAATTTGAGTATCGGCATTTATAAACCATATTCATATATGACAGTGGAATACATCTTTGTCGTCCTTATGAAGATATATAAAGTACATAGAATGATTTATAAAGATTCATATAGGAATACAAAATGGATTCGAATTTAGTTGCCAGGGTAAACGTGGATGCTTATTGTCCCAAAATTCGAAAGAAACAACAAAATGTCCACTCCACATCGGCTGCCCAAAGCCAAGTGTTTGGGATATGGAAATTACTGTCTACCCATTACACGGACAATCCATCGGCAGGATTTCCACTGCTCTAAATAGGGGTAGGTTAGTAACTTCAATTAGACGTGACACGACCGCCTCTGAGCCCATTCCGACACAGTGGGCGTCAAACATGGGCGGAAAAACTCATTTGATTCAAGATCGTTCGAAAGACCTCTGTTTCTCCCTCCATTCCCCATTCATACACGGTCGGCGGCAAAACAAACTCTCCTCGTCCGAAATAGATGTAGGCTAATATTTTAAATAGGGGCAGATGTGTAACTTCCATCAGACGTGACACAACCGCCCTACCTGTCAGCCCCGTTCATACACCATGGGCGCCAACCATGGGTGCCAACCGTGGGCGGCAAAACACCCTCTCCTCGCCCGAAATAGTTACCGGCAAATATTTGGGAGATGCAAGATTACTGTCCTATCCCCAACCGACGAGACGTCCAAATTTGAAACGGGGGATAAGTTTGTAACTTTCCCATATTTCAGATAGGCGCGTCCCAAAAACATGGTTTCCCGTACCTCTCCCTCCATTTTCCCATTCATACACCATCCGCGCTAGAACACCCCATTCCCACACTAGCCTCCGTCCGCCACCCCATCCATCGCCGCCGTCCTCCACCACATCCATCGCCACCGTCCTCCACCATGCCGGAGCGCCTACCAAGACCGCGTCATCCACTGCTAGAGATGGACGTTTCTCATCCACGGTGATGGACCAATAGCCTTGCATCGCGTCCTCTCGCTTCATCGGCGCCGTCGTCCTCTTTGCCAGGGCCGCTCACACAACCTTCTCTTCCACCGCAACGGGACTTATCCCCCGATGCACCCGTCTACCGTCGCAGATCTGCTTCAACGCCATCGACAACCATCGCACCCCCGATGCCTACACGGTGCCGCAAGAGAGGTGGTACTTCATATCTCCTCAAATTTTTGATCTCAACCATAAAATAGATCTTAACTTGGTTACTCTACTTTCTTTTCAGCTCTTAGAATTTAGTTCTTAGTTCGAAGCAAACAATGGATGCTAAATATCATTTCTATGGTTTGCAGCTTCAAATCTGCCATGACACAGCCATAATACGGTTTAATTGATCATGCTTAGGGTTTAATTGATCATGTTGGTTCCGTGGTGGTTTCTTTAATAGAAATCAGAGGGGAAACCCTCTTTTGCTAAAAAATATGTGCTTAGAGTTTCCCACTTTTATGATCACTATACGATCAGAATACGTGCTTCATTTCATAATAACACTGCTCCACCCATCAAGCTAAACAAGCTTAGTTGTTCAAATACGAATATGATATTATTAAAATAGAGTTGTTTAATTGGTCAGCTAAATGTTCCTAAATTAGTTTCGAAAATGCATGTTCGCCGCTCGGGTGTGTATCTCTGTGTGTGGTCTAGTCAGCACGGTTGGGGAGGTGAACTTTGCATATGCAAGGGTTTATAGGGAGACACTCTCCGAGTTGAAACCGCAATGCATTCCATAGATAATCTAACTAATTTTTATGTTTTCATGAATCTTAGATTCTGAACAGCATCATAATGGTTATGAGCTTGCGCACATGAAAAGAATAAAGCAGAACAATGCCATGGCTGTCAAACTTGGCATTAAGGGACTGAAATCAAGTCTGGATGCAATGCAATGCAAACACTCTCCACCTACAGATTCATGCTCAGAATATGATCCTAATAGTGATTCTGAGCTAGAGGGAGACCTAAGTCAATGTAGCTCCCTAGTGGAGGAGTCAGAGGAAGATGCCCTATCTTATTCACCCATCAAGGTACTTGCTCTAACTTTCCAAGGTTACATTGCTCGCACATATCTTGCAACTGATGCTTTGCATTGCTTCTACTTTGTTGAACTGCCATTAGCTTAGTTTACGCATCATGTATGTGAATACACCCCGCCTATCCATTTTCAGTACATATTCCATCTGTCATCATACCATATTTATCCATTCAAATGTTGTTCTTGTGTATCAGACGTTCAAAAGGAAGAGGGCGATTGCTGATTGTGGAAGAGCACAAGCAAAGTATTTGGAAAAGGTAGTGGCACCTGATAAATCAAATAGCCCATTAGGTGTAGTTGCAATATCACTTGACCCAAAAAATACCCCAACTCTAGCAGACTCTAGCCCTACTACACTGGTCATTTCTGATGCCCCAACTCAGCAAACCCCAACTGCAGCAAACAGTATGATTATGCCAGTTGACATAGCACCAGCTATACAACGCAAAACCCCCATTCCAGCAAAGAGTACACCAAATCCAGTTGCCAAATCCCTTTTCAAACCAGAGAGAGCCCCAATTGCAGCAAATTGGACCCCTGTTCCATTTCTTCCCAGTTTAGAAGACGAAGCTTATGTTGTTGTCAGGAACTTTGTGCGCATCTTTCCTTCATGGAAAGATTATACCGCAGACACAGAACAATTTCCAGTCTTCCTCCGCAACTTACGCGTAAGTAATGTACTAATGTTATTCATGGTCATTACTGCATATGTTTCTGCTGACAGAAGACACAAGATTTCATTCTTTTAAATAGGCGAGGCACAAACTGGATTGTGATGACGAGCAAGGGTTGGTTGCGCTTTTCAAGCACTCGTTGATGAAGTATCGTTCCTACCTGAGGCAAGCGCACTTCGATGGCAAGCCTCTGAATGAAATTTCTGTAAAGTCTCCGGTGCTACATTTGTCCGACGGTGACTGGAATAATCTTGTTACACATTGGTCTCGGCTGCAGCGTAAGGTACTGTCTATGATATCACATCACAATTTGAACTACATTTCTGCATTTTCCTTAATGTCTCACTTGTACGAAAACTGTTAGCAGAAGAACATTCGTTCTCAAGGGACCACAGAATCTCGCAACTATACTGCACACTGCATTGCTCTTGTGAGTACCTCTTGTCCTGCATGACCATATTTACTTTCATAGCTGTTTGATTATGTAGCATCACTGCACATGTTAGCCTCGTAATCATCCATTTGGTGGACATTATAAGATCTGTATGGACTCTTACATAAATTTAGAATCAACCCAATGCTTTTGAAGAGGTTTAGTTCTGCAGTCCTCTTGTAAGGACTGAACGTGGTCTATCACTGTACTTACATTAACAGCTACTCCCTCCGTCCCATAATATAAGAACGTTTTGTACAGTACACCAGTGTTCAAAACACTCTTGTATTATGGGAAGAGGGATTGGTTCATTTTGTAGCATTCTGCATCTTATCTCCCTCGCTCACCATTTACTAAAAAAGATCAGATCTATATTTAATCTTACCAACAAGTAGAATACACAGACAATGCCAGTGCAGAAGTGTAGCCCATTGCTCTTGTCACTACATTTTGTCCTGTAACGCTTGTACTTCCAGGGATTAGTAGTTGATTATGTAGCATCAATCTTCATCTTATCTTCATTATCTTCATTATCCTCTACCCCTTCCAGTATTATCATATCTATAATTACTCTCTACAAAATGTAGAGTACATGCAATGCTTATGAAGAAGATTTTGTGCTGAAATTCTTGAGTTATCCTTCCCTTGACATGGAGAAGGGCATTATAAAGCCGGTGTTAACTGTTAATGTAAGTCAGTCCTTCTAAAGCCTTTATCCTTAACTGTTGTTTAATTTGCTCATACTCCCTATCATTTACTGCTGTTTAGTTTGCTGTTTCTACCAAAATGCATGTTCGTAAGAACCGTAAGTTCTAAGTTTTACTTGTAAAACCAAATTCCTTATTCATACCATGCACATTACTTAATACTCCCTATATGTATGCTTGTTTTTGTGGATCTATAATCCAGTGTGTGGTGAAGCAGCCCATGTTTGCACCTTGTCATCTCCTGTTTTATCTTACTGATGTGGCTGATGATATGAACAACATGCCATGCACATTATCCAAAATAGATACAATGATTTTCTTTGCCCTTCATCTATGCTTGTTATGTTGACATGGTAATCCAGTAGTGTGGTGAAGCTCCCCGCATTATGAACAATGCCAAATTATGCTATTGACATTTTGAACATACTCTTTATTTTCTAATTTGAAATTAGATAGAATTCACAGAACATTTATCATCTTTGTTTATACACGTGGAAAACCTGTCATCTCTCTGCTTTGTTTCAGGGTGATATGCCTGATGGCATGCACAAGTCTGCTGAAGGCTGTGAGACAAACCCAACATATATTGCAGCAAAGAAGGCAAAACATCTTGAAGATAGCGAGACAACCCCAAAGTCTTGTCTTGATGTAGTGTTCAAGTTACTTGACACTAACAGTCAGACAAGCTCACAAAATTCATTGTCTGAATCAGTTCGACTTCTTCAGTCCCAAGTTCTAGCAGAAAGGCATTCTGCAACTCAACTTCGACTTGAAGTCCTATCTCTAAGAAAGATTGCGGAGAACACCAATGAGAACCTCATCGCTAAACAACTACACCTGGAAGCTATGACCGACATGCTAGGCCGGTCTCACAGCCTTGCTCAGCAGCTTGCGCAGCAGTTCCCCCCGCAAGGTAACCTTTCTTGAACTGTCTTGGAAGTGGTCTCGGTTCAGTATTATTTTGTTACGCTGCAATGGTGCCCAGTTTTTGTAATCTGCTTCTACGTTGCGCTTTATGATCACTGGTGGCGAACTTCGATGCCTAGTGGATGTAATATACCTTAAACCCTTTATTGTATAGTGTAGGTTTATTCTAAGTTACTATGCCGTAATTTCTTTATTGTATAGAGTAGCTTTGTTCTTAATTCATACTAGTTACGTAGCAGCATGAAATGAACCCCGGCCCATGATTGTGCGAATCAAATCACGGGCTTTTAACAGGATAAAATTGTCTCGGTCCTTGTTTGGCCCAATCAGATATCGGCTGCGAGCAGGCCGGATGCAAACATGGCCGTAGTTAGGCCCAACTATATGACTGGCTTTTAACAGGCCGAAATTAATATAGGGCCAAAATGTTAAACGGGCCCTTAACAGACCAAAACTAATATCAGGCCGAATTACTAAGTGGGCCTTTAGCAAGTGGGCCCAAAATCATAGTGTCCAGTTGACGGGCCGAATCTGATATGGGCCATAATTGATCCCAAAGCCTCTTAAAGGGCCGGACCTGATCTGGGCCGTAATTTCGCCCAGAACGTGGTAGGCTTTTAACGGGCCGGATCTCATATGGGCCACTATTAGGCCCGGAGCGTGGCAGGCCATTAATGGACCTGATCAAATATGGGTCGGCATTTGGCCCAAAACATGGCAGCCAGTTAATGGGCCGGCCTACTAGGGTCCTCAAAATCTTGTGGGCCTACAGCTGGGCCGGCCCATTAATGTCGGCAAAATCTCGTGGGCCTTTAGCTGGGCCGGCCCATTATGACCCGCAAGAATCTTGTGGGCTTTACCTGGGTCGGCCCATTATGGCACACAAAAATCTTGTGGGCCTTTACCTGGGTCGGCCCATTATGGCCCGCAAAATCTTGTGGGACTTTAGCTGGGCCAGCCCATTACGGTCCACAAAATCTCGTGGGCCTTTAGCTGGGCCGGCCCATTATGGTCCGCAAAATCTTGTGGGCCTTCAGTTGGGCCGGCCTATTTAAACTTGTTGGGCCGTGCCACGTGTCGACATATCATAGGCGCCTATCTGACCCACTGACGAGCTGACACGTGTTTCGTCCGGCCAATAAGAATTTTACACGTGGAAATTTCCCATTGGTCGGGGCTGTTAACGGGTTATCGGATCCAAAACCCGACCCGATAGCTTAACGGCGTTCTGTTACGGTGGATGCCACATGTCGGTCACCCTTGACGAAAGCACTTCTGTGACGAGGGATTTATCATCATGGAAGTGGACACTTCCGTGATGATAATTTTGGTAATGTCATGGAACACTTCTACGACAGCACAGGTATGACTATCTTGATTCTGTCATAAATTTGTCATGGATGTACATGCATGACAAAAAAGCGACCTACTGTGACAAACACGTATCATCACGGAAGTGTATTTTTTTGTAGTGAGTTCTCCCCCTCTCTTGTGGAGATCTATTTGATGTAATCTTGTTTTGCGGTGTTTGTTGAGGCCGATGAATTGTGGGTTCAAGTTATCTATGAACAATATTTGAATCTTCTCTGAATTCTTTTATGTATGATTGGTTATCTTTGCAAGTCTCTTCGAATTATCAGTTTGGTTTGGCCTACTAGATTGATCTTTATTGCAATGGGAGAAGTGCTTAGCTTTGGGTTCAATCTTGTTGTGTCCTTTCCCAGTGACAGTAGGGGCAGCAAGGCACATATTTTATTGTTGCCATCGAGGATAACAAGATGTGATTTATATCATATTGCATGAGTTTATCCCTCTACATCATGTCATCTTGCTTAAAGCGTTACTCTGTTCTCTTGAACTTAATACTCTAGATGAATGCTGGATAGCGGTCGATGTGTGGAGTAATAGTAGTAGATGCAGGCAGGAGTCGGTCTACTTGTCTCGGACGTGATGCCTATATATATGATCATACCTAGATATTCTCATAACTATGCTCAATTGTGTCAATTGCTCAACAGTAATTCATTTACCCACCGTAATACTTATGCTCTCGAGAGAAGCCACTAGTGAAACCTATGGCCCCCGGGTCTATTTTCCATTATATTAATCTTCCATCTACAAGCTATTTCCTTTTCCGTTTATTTTGCTTTCTTTACTTTGCATCTTTATCATAAAAATACCAAAAATATTATCTTATCATATCTATCAGATCTCACTTTCGTAAGTGACCGTGAAGGGATTGACAACCCCTTTATTGCGTTGGTTGCGAGGATTTTATTTGTTTGTGTAGGTGCAATGGACTCGCGCGTAGCCTCCTACCGGATTGATACCTTGGTTCTCAAAAACTGAGGGAAATACTTACGCTACTTTACTGCATGACCCTTTCGTCTTCAAGGGAAAACTAATGCAGTGCTCAAGAGGTAGCAAGAAGGATTTCTGGCGCCATTGTCGGGGAGGCTTACGCAAGGTCAAGTCAAGATTTGGACTCCCGACAACGAGCCATTTCTGGCGCCATTGCCGGGGAGTCTACACAAAAGTCAACATACCAAGTACCCATCACAAACCCTTATCTCCCGCATTACATTATTTGCCATTTGCCTCTCGTTTCCCTCTCCCCCACTTCACCCTTGCCGTTTTATTCGCCCTCTCTCTCCATCCTCCTTCTCTTTCTCTATTTGCCTCTTTTTGCCCGTCTCTTGTTTGCTTGTGTATTGGATTGCTTTCTTGTCACGATGGCTCAAGATAATACCAAATTGTGTGACTTTACTAATACCAGCAACAATGATTTTATTAGCACTCCGATTGCTCCTCTTACCGATGCCGAATCTTGTGAAATTAATGCTGCTTTGCTGAATCTTGTCATGAAAGATCCATTTTCCGGCCTTCCTAGTGAAGATGTCGCTACCCATATAAACAACTTTGTTGATTTGTGTGATATGCAAAAGAAAAAAGATGTGGATAATGATATTGTTAAATTGAAGCTATTCTCGTTTTCGCTTAGAGATCGTGCCAAAGCTTGGTTTTCGTCTTTTCCTATAAATAGTATTGATTCGTGGAATAAGTGCAAAGATGCTTTTATCTCTAAGTATTTTCCTCCTGCTAAGATCATCTCTCTTAGAAACGATATCATGAATTTTAAGCAACTTG